>NC_091287.1:81606531-81906531 GCF_032444005.1 Ranitomeya imitator
CGGTATCGGAATTCCGATTCCAGATCAGAAGATCGCCGACCTCATGGCCGACCCCACACAGGGGTCGGGTCGGGTTTCATGAAACCCGACTTTGCCAAAAGTCGGCGACTTCTGAATCTGGCCGACCCATTTCGCTCAACCCTATTTATAAGCACAGCCACGTTTTAATTGGAATTCATTGAGTCCTGATACTTTTCAATTACAATGCACTTTGTAAGCCTAAAACATGTGATCTATTTATATTTATCAGTACATTTATACTGCGTGCAACACCGTCACCTACATTTTGCTTTTAATTCAAAATGTATACATTTAGAAACAAGCACCAAAGGATGTATTGTATTTTTTCAAAACATTATTCCAAAATAATTTTAATATTACTAATTTTTGTTTGACTGTAAGGAAAGCAATATGTTAATATATCTTATTTCCTCATACAATGTATTGCACTAAGCTATGTTAATATGAGCCCACTGCCCTCCTTTCTGAAGCTCCATTATTACACCATCAGCACTTTTATTTTAGTCCAGCTCTAAACCTGATCATGTTGTGTCCTTCAGCGGCCTCTAGTAGTAATAAACACCCCAAGTAACTGTAAGCCTGAGTAATTCAGGGCAGGTAAGAAAATATACAATGAAAATGATCAAGCAATGCTCGGGAGCGCAGATAAATGTATTCAAAACCTATGCACAAGAAAAATGTTTCAGTGATGCGAAATCACCAGCCATTAGTGGTAAAAGTGTGGAAAGATAGCAATGATAAGAAGTTCTTATGTGAGCAAAACATTACACACAGCCATAAAGGGAAACTTCCCTTTTACCACATTGTTACAAGTTTTTGAATTTCCTTCTGATTAATTTATAAATTGTTTTCTAAAGTGATCTCCTAATACTTGTAATATAAGATTTCATTCTTAGTATATGAGGGGTGTCAATAAGTTATCTATCCCAGCATGTCAGTGCTAGCGAGCTCAGCTTTTCTGTCCATATTGACACATGTCTGCACATGCAAGAGACACAGTAGACCTTCAGTTTGATGAAATCCCTGTAAGTGACAGGATGGCAAGTGCAGTACAGTGCAGCTGTACAAACAAAGTGAGGGGTTTAGACATTTGTTCCTTAATTAACTTCTTTACAAAAGGAAGAAAAGAAGCCTAAAGAAAGCCATGAAAGAATGATTGCTGTATATGGTGATGATCCACCTTCCTACTACCAAGTAAGGTTTTGAAACAAATTTCAGAGGAAATGTTCAGTAAAACGGAGGCTATGAGTTTGGAAGACAGTTGGGTCAAAGTCAATGTTATTGCAAATTAATTAGGCTTTCAGTTGTCACTGTTTCCAGTATCCTTCAAGATGTTTTCTTGGTGTCAAAGGTCATGTCCTGGTGTTTGTCACAAATGTTGACGCCTGAGCAAAAAAACATTTCACCAGCAATGTAGCCATGAGAATTTAGAAATGCTTAGAGGAAATCCAAGAAACTTCTATTCTCTAATTATCATGAGTTTTGAACATGGGTCCACTACCAAGATCCTGACACCAAACAAGAGTTCATGCAATAGAACCACAAGGGTTCACCAACTCCAAAGAGATTTCTTGTCCACCAGTCAGCTGGAAAAATTGTCGCAACAGATTTTTAGGATACAGAAGACATTTTATTACTAGAATTCATGTCACATAAGTCAACAAATACTGGATACACATATACTTAAACAAAAAAGGCATTACATGAGGCAACCAAAGGAAAACACACTGGGAAGCTTTAGGGTACCGTCACACAGTGGCATTTTGATCGCTACGATGGCACGATCCGTGACGCTCCAGCATCGTAACAATATCGCTCTAGCGTCGTAGACTGCTGTCACACTTTTCAATGTACGATGCTGGAGCGATAATTTCATGACGTATGTGCGATGTAGAAGCCGTTGGTTACTATGCGCACATCGTATACAATATCGTGCACACCTTTGTTACACCATGCGATCATGCCGCCACAGCGGGACACTAGACGACGAAAGAAAGTTTCAAACGATCTGCTACGACGTACGATTCTCAGCGGGGTCCCTGATCGCAGGAGCGTGTCAGACACAGCGAGATCGCTGGAACATCACAGATATATCGCTGGAACGTCACGAATTGTGCCATCGTAGCGATCAAAATGCCACTGTGTGACGGTACCCTTAGGTATGTTGTTGCTTCACGACAATGCGCCAGCTAACAAGTCTCACAAATCACAAGCTGTTATCAGGGAATGCAGCTAGATGGAGCTTATTCATCCACCCTACAGTCCAGACCTGATTACTTTCTATTTTGGACCCTGAAGAAATTTCTGGGTGGCCAATGATTTACTGATGATAATACAGTTAAAGAAGCGGTAACATGGTTCTTGTCACAGCAATAAGTCTACTATTCTGGGGGCATCCAATCTTTGGAGGCAAAGTGGAATAAGTGTGCTGAAGTTAAGGATTACAGTGAACATTAGAAAGTTCAATTTCCTTTGAAAATGTTGTTTTCATATTCAGTTATGTAAATTATTGAGCACACCTTGTATTAAATGATCCAATATATTGACATCCCGAACGGCAGTATGGAATCTTGGCATGAATCTTCAGATTTTGACACTAAACTATTTGTTTTATCATTTTCTATGTTCACATTCCAAGGACTGTAACTTTTGTATTCTTTTGGCACATAGTTGTATGAGAGCGCTTTTTTGGGGGAGTGGGGTATAGGAATCAGTTGCATTAGTCAGTTGCATAATTTTGGACTACATATAACTTATCAGCTTTTATTAACTATTTATGGGGGAAATACACACAAAACAGCAATTATATCATTGGGTTTGTCTAGCCTTTATGGAAAAGTGGCAAGAAGAAAGCCATTTTTTAAAGAAGGTTGTGGTGACACAGCATTTAATCTGAGTTATCCAGACTTATTATCTCAGTAGGTCCTGAGACATGTGTTAGAGTTCACATGAGAATGAATTTTGATTCTTATTGTCATAAAATTAATGTTCAATGGTTGCCATTTGTTGACTCGCTGCTAATTAGCTATTGTAACTAGTATTGCAGTCTTAGTATTGTTCTACTATATTTGGGAAACAAAGGCATAATGTTTGTTAATCTGTTGATGACCCACTGATGTTCTGCAAATATGAAGGACAATCTATGCATGTTGTTTAAACACTCCAGCAGTGAGGGATGGCCTCCTTCCACCTCACCCCAAGCCTGTGAAGGAATGCCTGAATGAGAAGATGTGAACTATAAAAAGGAGGATCTGCCTATGTTTAGGGAGACTCTACATTATAGTAGCCATGGCATCATGGCTCCAACTGAAGAAACACAGAGCTGCTTCATTGACCATCACTGAACAGACAAAGACGTTTAAAGAACCCAGGTTGCGTCAATCAGAGTCGACAGGAAGATGGATGGTGCTAAATACAGGGCAATCATTGAGGAAAACCTGATAGAGGCTGCAAAAGACTTGAGACTGGAGCATTGGTTCACCTTCCAGCAGGACAACAACCCTAAACATACTATCAGAGCCACAATGTAATGGTTTAGATTAAAGCATATCCATGGGTTTGAATAGCCAAGATAAAGTCCAGACTTAAATTCCATTGAGAATCAGTAGCAAGAATTAAAAAATTGTTGTTCATAGATGCTCTCCATCCAATATCACTGAGACATAGCTAGTTTACCAAGAAGAATGAGCAAACATTTCAGCCTCTAGATTTACAAAGCTGCTAGAGACAGACCCCAAAAGACTTGTAGCAGCAATTGCAGCAAAAATAGTCCTACAATGTATTTGCTAAAGGGGGCTGAATATTAAAGCACATCACAGTTTTCAGATTTATATCTCTCAAACTGTTAGAAAACCATGTATCATTTTCTTTACACTTCACAAATACTTGTAACTTTATGTTAGCATATCACATAAAATCTAAAGAAAATACGTTTAAGTTTGTTGATGCACTGTGATTAATGTGGAAAAGTTCATTGTGTATGAACAATTTTTCAAGGCATTGTATATATTGGGAGATTAGTCACAAGATCAATTAAAAAATAATAATTTTCAAAATTATTTCAATTGATTGCTGCAGGACGCACTGTTTGATTAGCTTATTTATTAGCAAATAAGTTTTAATCACAAATATACTGTCGGAAAAACAGATGTAAATCATTCAGCTGCGGTGATGAAAATTAAATCTCCAAGCACTAAAAAATACTCGGAGGTCACCCAAGCATGCTCGGGAAATCGTGAGTAACGAGTATATTCGCTTCATCACTACATATTACACTTACAATTCCTATCACTGTCTAATATGCTCTATGTCCTAAAGTAACTATATCCTATACTTTCCCTACACTTGAGCTGAGTGTATATTACTCACAATAGGCATTACCTTTACAGTATTTACACAGCATTAGTACCGTCCAACACTATAGATTAGTTACAATACACTACATTAACCGTACTACTTATATATATCACAGATTCACACTGCTCACAAAATGCAATCAAACCACGTCACAACACATATTTAGATATACTCCTTACATACGTTGTTTAAGAGGAAGAGGCATATGACGTCTGTTCTCACACCTATAAGAGTGGAACTGCTCACAATTTAATCAGGTGAGCAAATACCGCATCTTAAAACGCCTCTATCTAGATAACGCCTTTTGTGGGCTTTCTGTCCATATTCAATTTCTCTTCCATGTAAGAAATTACCTCAGTATTATGCTTAAGATGAGGCTGTAATTACGTAGATGATACTTAAATTTTTTATGAAACTTAGCCCTTAATTTCCACTTGCAAAATAAAATATTTATGACTAGGATATTCAGCAAAGAAACGGCATTATCTAGAGAATTGTTGAGAAGGCTACAATAGCTTTGAGAAGCCATCTTAACATGAGAACTTATTTCTGCCTCATCTGAACCGAACAATAAGGAATGACTGACCGCAAAACTAACAAATATTCGGTAAACATTTGGTAATAATTTATGATAAAACAAATACATTTAAAAAAGGAACCTGTCCTGTCAGCAAATACTATTAACATGCAAAAATGGGGTTAATCTGCAGGTTATTAGCATTATAGTGTTTTCTGGCTGTTTCACCAAAAGCGCAGCTACCTGGAGAACATGGACCTATTTCCTCTCAGAAGCTGCTGGCGTTCATTCATAGAGCTTTGCTTGGAGTGGCTACTGTCATCCCTCATATCATTGTGAGCAGTGTTTCTAAGCCCTCCTCAACACTAGAGACAGATGTACTGCAGAGCGAGCTGTCAAAGTGTCAGGGTGTGCTTGCAGCCACTACTCACTGTACTGAACAATTACTATTGCTGCTTCAGGCACATATCTATAACTGGAAGCAGGGATGGATAAAGTTCATATTCTCCGGGTAGCCATGCTTTCAGTAAGGCAGCTGAACATCACTGTAATGCTATTAATCTGCAGACTATCCCTTCATCTTCAGGTTAATAGCATTTGGGGACAAAACAGGTTTCTTTCATTGAGTATTTGTCTGCTCTCCTAATGTGTTAGTTTTAGTTATCACCTACAATACATTTCCAATAAAATACAAATTCTGGTTACATTCTTTGTAGAATCCTTGTGTCATTCATCTACAGTGCTCCTGTTTTATGCTGTTAGGCTGCTTTCCCACTTGCGTAGGGCAGAGCTGTGGAGGGCTGCATAGTTCCTCCGTGAAGCCCCACCCATTGCCGCACCTCTTCCATTCAGTTCCACTTACGTCGGCATGCATCCTGCTTACCTATCTTTAACATTGGGTATGCAGGCTTTGTGAATGTATGCGGTTGCCTCCGCATGCGTCGTTTTGGCGCTGCGCTGACAGCAACATGATGTAACATGTTGCGTTCGGCACAGCATCAAAATGATGCATGCAGAGGCAGCCGCATACATTCGCATGGCCTGCATACCCAATGTTAAAGATAGGTACGCAGGATGCATGCCGAAATAGATGGAGCTGAATGGAAGAGGTGCAGCAGTGGGCGGGGCTTCATGGAGGAACTACGCAGCACTCCACAGCTCTGCCCTACGCAAGTGTGAAACCAGCCTTACATAATATGTTCTTGTGGTTCTTTTTCATAGTTACAGTTTATTTTATTATTACTCTTATCTTATTTTACACTTTGTGCATATGCATTCTTAATATTTTAAAAATGTTGTTAGGACTGGCGGAACGCACCAAGAGAGATGATATAGATGCGTTCGCAGTCCGGGGTCCACCGTGCAGGTGAAACCTGCTTCTAGGAAATGACAGACAATATGGCGGTATTCAAAAGTATACACGCGTGGGTTAAACCTCACCCAGCGTGAAGAAAGCGATCCTGTTGCGTCACAGGACCGCGGTACCGCACATAGAGCGCGAGCAAGCGGTCAGCGAACTAAACCCCAACAGGGATTGCAGTCCGATTAGACCCTTGCTGGCAGGCACCACTAAGCACCCAGACGTGGGTCAGGAAGCACACACTGGCGCGTGGCACCGCACTGGCGGTCACAGCAGTAGACGCTGACACGTGTGTGACACGTTGAGTGATAAGTCGGGCGCTAGATAGCAGCCATACTCCATACGCGAACAATCATACAATAGGGTAGGGGTATTTAAAGAATGACTTGCACTCACAACAAACACACGTATTAAATTGTACACTAGCGCATGGCCGCGCGGTCACGCGCAGTTTATATAGTTGCAGGACAGGATGCGGCCACAGAAACTTTGCCCTTCCAAGACCTGCCAAGAGGAACAATAGAATGCGCTGCAGAGTCTGAGCACATGACCCTCGATCTCCAACGGGAGATCTTGCCCTGGGCATGCTCAGTGTGCGCAGACAAGGACTTAGTCCCAGAGAAGTCCACTCGCTGCTGACCAGTATAGGCTTTACAGGCAGAAGCTGGAGAAGCAGCAGTAACTCTTCTCACAGAGTCAGACTGAGCGAGACGCTGGGATCGACGTCCCTGCTGAGCAGGCTCCACTGCGGCTGGAGGAGAATGGGAGACCGCAGCGGAGACGGATCGAGATTCCCCCTGTGCAGCAGAGGAAACTCGACTCCTAACATTACCCCCCCTGCTAGGGCCCCCCCCCTCCTTGGGCCTCGCTACGTTCGAAGGCAGCAATGAGCTGTGGGGCCCGAATGTTTTCAGCAGGCTCCCATGACCTGTTCTCTGGACCATAACCCTTCCAATCCACCAGATAGAACTTTTTGCCGCGTACCACCTTACACCCCAAAATAGCGTTCACCTCGTAATCGTCCGTAGACGAACCCGATATCCCGGCAGATGACTCGGAAAACCGGGACATGTATACGGGTTTCAAGAGGGACACATGAAAGGTGTCGGTGATACCCAAGCGTGGAGGAAGAGCCAGGCGGTAGACCACAGGATTAACCTGTTCGAGAACCTTGAAGGGACCCAAGTAGCGAGGCGCAAACTTAGTGGACTCAACTCGCAGCCTGATGTTACGGGCGGAGAGCCACACCAAGTCGCCAGGAGCAAAGGTCGGAGCGGGGCGCCGATGAACATCGGCGGAGGACCTCATTCTCTCCTTGGAAGCCCGAATGGCATCCTGAGTGCGATCCCAAATGTCCCGTGCCTCCACAGCCCAGTCTGCCACCCTGGAATCGGTGGAAGACACGGGCATGGGCACAGGTACCCGCGGATGCTGACCATAGTTAAGGAGGAATGGGGTCTGTCCAGTGGAGTCAGCTACAGCATTGTTAAGAGCAAACTCCGCCCACGGTAGCAAAGATGCCCAGTCATCTTGTTTAGCAGAGACAAAATGTCGCAGATATGTGACCAAGGTCTGGTTGGCTCTCTCCACCAACCCATTCGTCTCGGGATGATATGCCGAAGAGAGATTCAACTCGATACTGAGAAGGCGACAAAGCTCTCTCCAGAACCGAGACGCAAACTGGGGACCCCGGTCACTGACAATTTTGTCTGGCATACCGTGAAGACGGAAGATGTGTTTAACAAACAATGCTGCCAAGGCCCGTGCAGAAGGTAGCCGGGGAAGCGGCACCAAATGCACCATTTTAGAAAAATGGTCGGTGATAACCCAAATGACAGTACAGCCACGTGACTTGGGCAAACCCACCACAAAGTCCATCCCGACCATCTCCCAGGGCCTGTCTTCCACCGGCAGAGGGTATAACAACCCAGCTGGCCGTTGACGGAGAGACTTATTTTTGGCACAAGAGACACATGCCCGAACGTAGTCTCCAACGTCACGAACCATATGTGGCCACCAATACATTCTCGCCAACAACTCAGATGTCCTCTTTGCCCCAAAGTGTCCACCCACTCTGGACGAATGAGCCCACGAGAGAACCTCCGGACGCAAATTGATGGGGACAAAAGTCTTGCCCTGAGGCACAGACTCAAGCGAAACCGGAGCTACGGTTCTCAGACTCTCTGAAGGGACAATGAGCCGAGGCTCGTCCTCCTCCTCCACAGTTGACACCAGGGAGCGAGAGAGAGCGTCAGCACGAATGTTCTTCTCCCCGGCGAGATAATGTAGAGTGAAGAGGAACCGGGAGAAAAACAAGGACCATCTGGCCTGACGAGAATTCAGCCGCTGGGCTGCCTGTAAATAGACCAAATTCTTCTGGTCCGTGAAGACTTGGAATGGGAACCGAGCACCCTCCAAGAGATGTCTCCATTCCGAAAAGGCCAACTTCATTGCCAGCAACTCCCTATCCCCGATGGAGTAATTTCTCTCCACTGGTGAGAAGGTTTTTGAGAAGAAGAAGCATGGATGCTTCCAACCTTGAGCATCCTTTTGATAGAGGACTGCTCCTGCACCAACGGAAGAGGCATCCACCTCCATTAGGAATGGCTTATCCACATCGGGACAATGTAAGATGGGAGCGCTAGCAAAGTGGGACTTAATAGAAGTGAAGGCCTTGGAGACCTCTTCGGACCACGATTTAGGATTCGCTCCCTTCTTGGTGAGGGATACCAAGGGAGCTACCAGGGTTGAGAAGTGGGGGATGAACTGACGATAGTAATTTATGAACCCCATAAAGCGCTGCACCGCTTTCAGAGAATGGGGTTCCTGCCAGTCCATCACTGCCTGTAGTTTGGCAGGATCCATAGCCAATCCCTGGGCCGAGATGATGTAGCCCAGGAAAGGTAAAGACTCCTGCTCAAACATACACTTCTCCAATTTGGCATAGAGGAAGTTTGCCCGTAGGAGGTCGAAGACTTTGCAAACATCTCTCCGGTGGGAGTCAATATCTGGAGAGTAGATAAGAATATCATCCAGATAGACTACGACCGAGGTGGAAAGCATATCCCGGAAGATATCGTTCACAAAGTCTTGGAAAACGTCTGGGGCATTACAGAGCCCGAAGGGCATCACCAGATATTCATAGTGCCCATCCCTGGTGTTAAAGGCCGTCTTCCATTCGTCCCCCTCACGGATGCGAATCAGGTTGTAAGCACCCCGCAAATCTAATTTAGTAAATACCCTTGCTCCCCGAAGTCTATCGAATAACTCAGATATCAAAGGCAAAGGGTATTTATTCTTAACGGTGATGGCGTTAAGACCCCTGTAGTCTATGCATGGGCGCAATTCCCCATTCTTCTTCTGCACGAAGAAGAACCCTGCCCCAGCAGGTGACACTGACTTCCTAATGAATCCTCCTGCCAGATTTTCCTGGATGTACTGTGACATTGCCTCCGTCTCAGGGAGAGATAGCGGATAAACTCGACCCCGGGGAGGCTCAGCACCAGGCAAGAGATCAATAGGACAGTCATAGGGGCGATGAGGCGGAAGGACCTCCGCCGCCTTTTTGGAGAACACGTCTGCATAAGACCAATACTGCTTGGGGAGAGAGGATAGATCTGCGGGTACCTCAGTAGTAGCAACCTGAACGCACTCCCTCTGACACCTACCCCCACAAGATTCACCCCAACCCATAATTCTGCCTGAGGACCACTCGATATGAGGAGAGTGGTACCGTAGCCAAGGTATTCCCAACAGGACCTCATCAATTCCTTCCGGAATGACGAGCAGAGAAATTATCTCCTGATGAGATGGCGACATGGACAGAGTAAAAGGGATGGTCTGGTGTGTTATCTGTGAGGGCAATGTCGACCCATTCACCACTCGCACCGTTACTGGTTGAGCAAGCATAACCAGGGGTATTGCGTGACGTTGGGCAAAGGCAGAAGACATAAAATTGCCCTCCGCCCCAGAATCCACGCAGAGCTCTACCGAGTGGGAGAATGATCCAATAGTAATTGTCCCCTTAAAGGACAACTTAGGGGCAAACGTCGCCGTGTCTAGTGTACCTCCACCTACTACCACTAGACGCTGACGTTTCCTCGACCGCTGAGGACATCTGGTGGCTAGATGTCCTGACTGCTGGCAAACATGACAGACCCTGAGTGCACAAGCGGTCCGGGACTTAGATCCTGCTTGTGACACTTCCCTGGCCTCATGTGACTCAGGAACCAGGACCGGAAATTGCAGAGGTTTGGCGAAAGTAGGAGCCAGCCGAAACCTCTGCCTACACTGGGCTCGCTCTAACCTCCGCTCGTTAAAACGGAGATCAATTCGAGTGGAGACAGTTATTAACTCCTCCAGTGTGGCAGGAATCTTCCTAGTGGCCAGAGCGTCCTTTACGTGGTCAGCCAAGCCCCTCCAAAATATGGGGATAAGAGCTTTATCCGACCAATCCAGCTCAGATGCTAAGGTGCGGAATTGGACGGCAAAATGACTGACCAAGGACTCACCCTGAGTTAATGCCAGCAATTGGAGAGCAGTATCATGGGTGACTTGAGGTCCTAAAAAGACCTGTTTCAGAGCGCTCAGAAACAGCGGAGCACTCTGCACCACATGATCGCCACGCTCCCACAGCGGCGTAGCCCATTCCAACGCCCTGTCCGACAATAGAGACAGAATAAATCCCACCTTAGCCCGCTCTGTGGGAAAATGTGTAGCCAGGAGCTCGAGGTGAATAGAGCACTGACTCACAAATTCCCTACAAAACTTGCTATCACCAGAAAATTTTTCTGGCAGCGGGATGCGAGATAATGTCGGAACAGGGGTGGCAATGGACATAGTAGCTGCAGCCACGCTGGCAGCCTGTACAGCTACTGCAGTAACATCCACAGCTGAGGTCGCGCTCTCGAGAGCCGCCAACCTACCCTCCAGCTGCTGGATATGCCGCAGAGATTGCTGTTTGTCTGTCATCACTAGCCAGACCCTGGCGCTAGTGTAATGTTAGGACTGGCGGAACGCACCAAGAGAGATGATATAGATGCGTTCGCAGTCCGGGGTCCACCGTGCAGGTGAAACCTGCTGCTAGGAAATGACAGACAATATGGCGGTATTCAAAAGTATACACGCGTGGGTTAAACCTCACCCAGCATGAAGAAAGCGATCCTGTTGCATCACAGGACCGCGGTACCGCACATAGAGCGCGAGCAAGCGGTCAGCGAACTAAACCCCAACAGGGATTGCAGTCCGATTAGACCCTTGCTGGCACTACACCGCTACTGGGTGTGAAAGGAATTATATAATTAAGGCACCGAAGTGCGAACTGTGCCGTACTGGCAGGCACCACTAAGCACCCAGACGTGGGTCAGGAAGCGCACACTGGCGCGTGGCACCGCACTGGCGGTCACAGCAGTAGACGCTGACACGTGTGTGACACGTTGAGTGATAAGTCGGGCGCTAGATAGCAGCCATACTCCATATGCGAACAATCATACAATAGGGTAGGGGTATTTAAAGAACGACTTGCACTCACAACAAACACACGTATTAAATTGTACACTAGCGCATGGCCGTGCGGTCACGCGCAGTTTATATAGTTGCAGCACAGGAAGCGGCCACAGAAACTTTGCCCTTCCAAGACCTGCCAAGAGGAACAATAGAATGCGCTGCAGAGTCTGAGCACATGACCCTCGATCTCCAACGGGAGATCTTGCCCTGGGCATGCTCAGTGTGCGCAGACAAGGACTTAGTCCCAGAGAAGTCCACTCGCTGCTGACCAGTATAGGCTTTACAGGCAGAAGCTGGAGAAGCAGCAGTAACTCTTCTCACAGAGTCAGACTGAGCGAGACGCTGGGATCGATGTCCCTGCTGAGCAGGCTCCACTGCAGCTGGAGGAGAATGGGAGACCGCAGCGGAGACGGATCGAGATTCCCCCTGTGCAGCAGAGGAAACTTGACTCCTAACAAATGTTGCCTGGAAATAAACATTTGTACCCATAGGATTGGTCACTAACAAGATTTGTGTGCCTTGTCACAAAATTCACTCCAGTCGCAAATTTCGGGTTGCATAAAAAATTGGGTGATTTTTCAAAACGATTCATGCCAGGTTTCTGGTGAAATCATTTCTTGAATTAGGGCCTATGTATATCATATACCGTATATACTCGAGTATAAGCCGACACCCCCAATTTTGCAACAAAAAACTGGGAAAGCTTAATGACTCTAGTATAAGCCTAGGGTGGGAAATGCAGCAGCTACCGGTAAATGTCAAAAGTAAAAATAGATACCAATAAAAGTAAAATTAATTGAGACATCAGTAGGTTAAGTGTTTTTGAATATCCATATTGAATCAGGAGCCCCATATAATGCTCCATAAAGTTCATTATGGCCCCATAAGATGCTCCATATTAAAATATGTCTCATATAATCCTGCATAAAGGTTAATAATGGCCCCATAAGATGCTCCATAGACATATTTGCCCAATATAATGCTGCGCAAATGCTGATTATGGCCCCATAAGATGTTCCATAAAGATATTTGCCCCATATACTGCTGCACAAAAGTTGATTATGGCCCCATACAGACACTTGCCCCATATAGTGCTGCACAAATGTTATGGCCCCATACAAACACTTGCTCCATACAGTGCTGCACAAACGTTATGGCCCCATACAGTGCTGCACAAAAGTTATGGCCCCATACAGTGCTGCACAAACGTTATGGCCCCATACAGTGCTGCACAAAAGTTATGGCCCCATACAGTGCTGCACAAACATTATGGCCCCATACAGTGCTGCACAAACGTTATGGCCCCATATAGTGCTGCACAAACGTTATGGCCCCATACAGTGCTGCACAAACGTTATGGAACCATACAATGCTGCACAAACATTATGGCCCCATACAGTGCTGCACAAACGTTATGGCCCCTTATAGTGCTGCACAAACGTTATGGCCCCATAGATGCTCCATACAGACTCTTGCCCCATTTGCTGTGATAAAAAAAAATCACATACTCACCTCTCCGTCGCTCAGGCCCCCGGCGCTTTCAATATTCACGTGCTCATCTTTCCGGCACCGCTCCATCTTCAGCACTGACGTTCAGGCTGAGGATGCGCACTAACTATGTCACCGCGCCCTCTGAACTGAGCACCACTGCTGAAGATGGAGTGGCGCCGGAACGAGGAGCAGGTGACTATCACGCAGCGCAGCGCTCCCCTCCCCATTATACTTACCTGCTCCTGGCAGAGTGCAGTCCCTGCTTCCCCGGCGCTGCAGCTTCTTCCTGTAGTGAGCGGTCACCGCTACCGCTCATTACAGTAATGAATATGCGGCTCCACCTCTATGGGAGGTGGAGCCGCATATTCATTACTGTAATGAGCGGTACCATGTGACCACTCAGTATAGGAGGAAGCTGCCGGCGCCGGGAAGCCAGGGACCTGCAGGGACCGCGCCAGGAGTAGGTGAGTATAATTAGACAGCCCCCGCTCCCCCTCACCTGCCGACCCCTGGGTATGACTCAAGTATAAGCCAAGAGGGGGACTTTCAGCCCAAAAATGTGGGCTGAAAATCTCAGCTTATACTCGAGTATATACAGTACATGGATTACATTGGGTGATGGATGGTTAATGACCAAGAAAGCAAATGCAGTGATATACAATTTCTAACGTATATATGGGGAGTCTGGTTTTCCTTGTCTGCTTAATCTCTGCTGTTAAGGCCATCATACATCTGGGCTGTCCAACAGTTTATGTGAATAAATGTAGTGCGGCATTTGGTGGTAGCCACGGGTGAGGCATTTGTTTCCTTCTTTTACACTTAGGCGTGCTACATGAAAGTGTGGGTCTCGGCTGGGTGTTGGTATTAGTGCTGTGAAGGTCTTACACCTATGTAGGCCACCTCTAGTCAGTAGTGTTGGCTGGCCAGGACTTTAGGCTTCTCATTTCAATAAAGGAGACTGCCGTCCATTCTAAAACACAGTTTTTACTGACCGGTCACTTGGTAAGGTTTATGTATAAGACGCAGCAGGTATAAAGTCTTATGGATGTTTCCTTTGCAGTATAAAGCATGTTCATACACACAGTATCCTTCCACTGTAGACTACTCCAGGCCCGGTGAAGCACACTATTTCACTCTACTTCTTGACAGCCTTGCTTGTTGCCACAGCCCTGATCAGCAAGTTTCTCTACTTGAATAAAAACAAAAAAACAAAAAAAACAGTAGCACTTCAGATTCACAGAGTCCTGCAGCAGACAAAATACAGGGCCACTCTCCTGTATCTATACATACACTACACACATAAACACCTTATCTGCGCTGGATCCTCTTACTCCTTATAATAACCTAAAAAACGATAATATAGTATAGTAAAAACCAAACTAATTGGTATATAAAAAAGGTGAACCTCTAAACGAAGAAACACGAATAAATAATAATGGTGTTCCAGGACGCACTCAATCTTCGTAGCACAGACCAAGACAATGGTGCATATACAGCTCCCTCCTTGTTTGCAAATGGAAGTCCGGTATTACCTTAAACTGTACATTCAGCGATGTCTGGAGCTTTCATAGATAGAGCCTTCTGTGCAGTCCCCGAAGTTCTTCGGAGTAGAATTAATAGATGTATATTCACGTGGGTGTATTGCAGGTGCTGCCCCGGCCGGTGGCAAAAGCACCATGCACTCACCCACTTCACAGGACGGAGGAGCGCTAGTTATTTCAGCCGCTAGGTACACTGCAGATGCAGGACCTTCCGTGACGTCACGATCACGTGGTAACACACGTGACTGGCTACGGATAGCGCAGTAAGTCCACTTTTCCTTTCCTACGCGTTTCGGAATATTGCGTATTCCTTCCTCAGGCTTACTATACTATATTATCGTTTTTTAGGTTATTATAAGGAGTAAGAGGATCCAGCGCAGATAAGGTGTTTAAGTCTCTCTACTTGCTCAATGGTTCCACATCCTATTTCTTCCACTACTGGCGCCCTGGATGTACCACTCAGGACTCCCACTAGTCCCACAAGCTCAGTCCTGTTTAGGTCCATTACCTTTGGCATTTTGCAAACTCTGGATTTCTCATGAGACATCATCTTTTCTAAAAGGCCAGTCTTTTTCGTTGGTCACTTCAGGATCTCACTATTTCCTGGTCCCTTAATCTCCTCTTTTCCTGCAGTTCATGCAAATGGCAGCACTGTTCACATAACAATTCCTACTTCTACTTAAACTCGACCCTCTCTAAAAATCTTCAGAAACCAATCACTGGCCCTAACACTAAGCCCAGCCCACTATGGTCTAGTCCCAAACAGTAACTCTTACCCTAATGTCATTACTTCACTATAGTTAACTACTTTTTACTACCTATCTTATGTACTAAATCCTAAACTATACATCCCTACGCAATCTGTTACCAACACTCTTTAGCTTACATTACTATATCACACAGTAACAAATCAAATGACACCATATACAGGGGTAAATAAGTTTTTGATACATTGCATGTCCTGCAGGATTTTAATCCATGATGGCATAGCGTGTTACTACTAACGGTAATGTTTGAGCTTGTGGTCCCAGCACTATTCAGATCATTAACCAGATCCTCCCATGTAGCTCTTGACTTATTCCTGACTTTCCTCAGAATCATCCTTACCCCATGGAACCCCAAACCAAGGAAGATTAACAGTCATAATTATTCATATTAGTCATAATAATTGCACCAACAGTTTTTGCATTCTCATCAAGCTGCTTTCCTATTGTCTTGTAGCCCATCCTGGCTTTGTGCAGGACTACAATTTTGTCCCTGGTCTCTTAGACAACTATTTGGCCTCGGCCATGGTGGAGAGGTTGAAGTGTGATTGATTGAGTGTGTGGACAGGCGTCTGTTATACAAGTTATGAGTTTAAACAGGTGCAATCAATACAGGTAATGAGTGCAGAGTAGGAGGACTTCTTAAAGAAAAACTAACAGATCTGTGAGAGCCAGAATTCTTGCTGGTTGGTAGGTGATCAAATACTTATTTCATGGAATAAAACATAATTTTATTATTTTTCATTCAATTATTTAAAATTCATACAATGTGATATTCAATTTTTTTTACATACTTTCTCTCACAGTCGAAGTATACCTACTATAAAAATGACAGACCTTCATTTTTTGTAGGTCGGAAACCTGCAAAGTCGGCAGTAAATAAAAATACTTATTTTCACCACTGTATAGATATAGAAAAGATTCAAGACGTGATACACACAGCTCGATTGGTGTCTTCAGGGGTAGGAACACAACAGCCATTGTCGACCACTTTCACATAAGGGCCTTTTGACTGTCTTCCTACAGATGATGTCAGAGGAGATAAGGATCCAGCATATCTTGGCAGCAGCTCTCTAAGGCTACTTTCACACTAGCGTCGTACGACGCACGTCGCAATGCGATGTTGCGACGTACCGACGCATACTGTGAAAGCGCCGCACAACGGGGCAGGGGATGCAGTTTTTCAACGCATCCACTGCCCCATTCTGAACTGCGGGGAGGAGGGGGCGGAGTTCCGTCCGCGCATGCACAGTCGGAAATGGCGGACCCGACGCACCAAAAAACGTTACATGCAACATTTTTTGGTTTCGACAGTCCGACGCAACACGACGCAACTGTCACACGACGGTTGCGAAGTGTGGCAAAGCGTCGCAATGCGTCGCTAATGTTGCAATTTTGCAGGATGCGTTTTTCACCAAAACGACGCATTGCGACATGCGTCGTACGACGCTAGTGTGAAAGTAGCCTTACAGAGAACACAGGAGCCGAATGCTCTTGCCTGTGGGTGATTTGGGAGAGATTGCAGTTAGCTTAAGGTTCCAAACCATTGTTCGGCTAAGGCCGGGTCACACTACCGTAGAATACGGACGAGTGCTATGCGAGAAAACATCGAATAGCACTCGGACCAGTGCTAATCTATGGGGCAGCTCACATCACCGTATTTTTTCTCAGGCGTATTCTACGTGCGTGTAATATCGCAGCAGGCTGTGATTTTATGCATTTATTATCCGAGTCTTGCCAATGCAAGTCTATGGGTGTGAGAAAAACCTCGGATACCACATGGACCATCTGTCTAGCTTGTGACAAATACGCACACATTTTCTTTATTTCAGCCCATTGAGTCATTAAATTCAATGGGGAAAAGTAGTGAGAAATGTAAAGCCATACGCATGTCATACGGATGCCAATACGGATACATAAGTGTGAGAAAATCGCATCATTGCATTTCAACCACATTACACATTGATGATTATACTGAGAACACTTGTGCGACTCTCAGCAGGGAGATTTGGACCAATTTTTCCTAGGTTAAGTGTGACCCCGGCCTAACAGCCATTTATTGTGTATGTCGGGCTCTACTGTTGCTTATCAGATATGGACAGAATGTCTATATTGTTTATTAAAGCTTTTTACCTGAAATAAACCTCTTAAATGTTGTTCACTAGTTGTAATATGTATGTTTCTAATAATGCACATGTTTTGGGGGTATTTTGTGTTAATTTTATCTATTATTTTTTATGATTTTTTTCATTACATTTTTTTCTCTAATTCACAAGGTCTACTTTGTAAAATTGATTATGAACTCCTGTATGTCCTCATGCTGCTGTGACATGCATCTTGCATCTTAACAATGACTGGGTTAATTGCCTTCATACATGCCAGACGCAAGGCCTTATTACTCCTTTGAAAAACATATTGATGACACAACAATGGATCAGGAAACATCTTGTTAAATGCATTCAGCATCTCATTTTCAACAAACATTATGTCAGTGACTGCTCACCACAAAAGAGCTCGTTACTGTATTGTAAGAGACATAATTACTGTCTGTCATAGTTCTGAGCGCATGCAATGTAATGGAAAAGCTTAACAAAACAATGCTAGTTACCATACTCCGATCTCTGAGCACGGAAGGCACTGACAAAATGGTAATGTATGCACAAGGAATTATTTTAATTAGAAAAGTAATAAGAGAGGGATGACACAATCTATACTGACAGGTTTGGATTGAAATCAAAATAGTTGATTTGTTAGAAATAAATACAAATGCTGTGATTAGTGATGAGCGAGTGTACTCGTTGCTCAGGTGACATCCGAGTATTTATGACTGCTCGGAGATTTAGTTTTCATCACAGCAACTGAATGATTTAGGCTAGGGTCACATTGCGTTAGTGCAATCCGTTTAGTGCTAGCGCTAGCGGATTGCGCTAACGCAATGTTTTCTATGGGGCTGCGGTCGGGGTCGCGGTAACGTCCCCGCTCTCGCAGATCCCCGATCTGCGAGAGCGGGGAACGGACCGCGGGCGCGCCTCGGAAGCTGCAAGCAGCGTCTGCGGCGCGCCAGGAATCTCCGGCGCGTCGCTAGCGTGTGCCGAACATGGCACGCGCTAGTGAAGCGCGTTCCCATTAGCGTGAATGGGCACGTTAACGGCCGCGTTGCACAGCGTTAATTTCGCCGTGCAACGCTGTCCGTTTAACGCGGTCCCATAACGCAATGGGAACCCAGCCTTACAGCTACTAGCCAGGCTGAGTACATGTGGGGGTTGCCTGGTTGCTAGGGAATCCCCACGTGTAATCAAGCTGGCTAATAGATGTAAATCATTCAGCTGAGGTGAGGAAAACTAAATCTCCGAGCAGTCATAAATACTCGGAGACCACCCAAGCAACGAGTACACGCGCTCATCATTAGTTGTGATATGTTACATCAAATAAAGAAAAATGCTATACTAAAATAGTGATGTGAGGAAGGCAGTTTGGATGGTTTATATAGTACATGATTTCTTTATGTTAGGCCTTACGTTACGGTAGAACAGTTCTCTACGTTATGATACCTCTCTGTGACTTGGCATAACTTAATGCTTTGTGCTATGTTAAGCGATGCTATATCTGTATGTATGTGTGTTATGAGTATAATGTGTATGGATAGATATGTAGTTTGTATGTGTTATGTGTGTGTAATGCGTACATATATGTGGACTGTGTGTGTGTGTGTGTGAAATGTGCATTTTTGTGTGTACTCTGTATGTACAGTATGTGTGTGCTATCTACAGTATATCAGTTTGTAAATTATATAGATATATATGCAATAGATGTATGTTTGTATCACATACCAGTGCTATTGATTTGTGAAGCACATTTTATGAAGGGGCATATTTAGCTAAATTCTAAATGTGTGTTTGTGTGCATGTGTGTGTAGGAGCGTTTGCACGTGCGCGCGTGTGTGTATGTGTAGGTGTTGAGAGTGTATCTGTATATTGTCTTAAAAGAAAAAAAAGGGGTTTGGTACCATGTTAGCCAGTGAAACAAAAAGCTCTCAGTGTGAAAAACAAGATAATCTTGTAGTTATGATACCTTTTAATGGGTAACAAAAATAAAATAAATGATGTTGCAAAGCAAGCTGCACAAACAAACAGCAAAAAAAAAAAAGAAAAGAATCTGCTCCAAAGACGTTGAGGGCACCAGGCCTCTGATCTTACTTGGATAAGGATTCAGTCTCTGAGCTCAGTTTGTTTGTTTATTTAAATGTTCATTTATTATAACTTGACCCTCTTTCTTTGCTGTTTGTTTGTGCATATATTTGTGCTTCTTCAGAAACTTTGTTATACCATCCCTTAGGAAGGGACTTAAGAAGTCCCAAAAGCTTGCTTTGTAACATCATATATTTTATTTTTGTTAAGATTATCTTGTTTTTCACACTGAGAGCATTTTTCTGTATATTGTCTGGCACTGATACTTTACCCCGGGTGAAGCAATGCCTAGCTATAGTAACATTAAGGTTGAAGGAAGACTTTAAGTCCATCTAGTTCAACCCATAGCCTAACCTAACATGCCCTAACATGTTGATCCAGAGGAAGGCAAAAAAAAAACATGTGGCAAAGAGTAAGCTCCACATTGAGGAAAAAAATTCCTTCCTGACTCCACATATGGCAATCAGACTAGTTCCCTGGATCAATGCCCTATCAAGGAATCTAGTATATATACCCTGTAACATTATACTTTTCCAGAAATGTATCCAGTCCCCTCTAAAAATTTAAGTAATGAATCACTCATTACAACATCATACGGCAGAGAGTTCCATAGTCTCACTGCTCTTACAGTAAAGAATCCGCGTCTGTTATTATGCTTAAACCTTCTTTCCTCCAGACGTAGAGGATGCCCCCTTGTCCCTGTCTCAGGTCTGTGATTAAAAAGATCATCAGATTAAAATAAGATCACCCCTTAGCCTTTGTTTTTCCAAACTAAATAGCCCCAAGTGTAATAACCTATCTTGCTATTGCAGACCCCCCAGTCCTCTAATAACCTTGGTCGCTCTTCTTTGCACCCGCTCCAGTTCAGCTATGTCTTTCTTATACACCGGAGACCAGAACTGTGCACAGTATTCTAAGTGTGGTCGAACTAGTGACTTGTATAGAGGTAAAATTATGTTCTCCTCATGAGCATCTATGCCTCGTTTACTGCATCCCATTATTTTATTTGCCTTTGTAGCAGCTGCCTGACACTGGCCACTAAATGTGAGTTTGTCATCCACCCATACACCCAGGTCTTTTTCATTGACGGTTTTGCCCAGAGTTTTAGAATTAAGCACATAATTATACATCTTATTACTTCTACCCAAGTGCATGGCCTTACATTTATCCCCATTAAAGCTCATTTGCCATTTATCAGCCCAAGCTTCTAGTTTACATAAATCATCCTGTAATATAAAATTGTCCTCCTCTGTATTGATTACCCTGCAGAGTTTAGTGTCGTCTGCAAATATTGAAATTCTACTCTGTAGGCCCCCTACAAGGTCATTAATAAATGTTAAAAAGAAGAGGGCCCAATACTGACCCCTGTGGTACTCCACTGCTAACCGCGACCCAGTCCGAGTGTGCTCCATTAATAGCCACAATATCTTTGTTCAGGTTTTATGAAGCCATAATAAAGAGTTCATTTCATTTCTGGTGTGTACTTTCATCATGCCACTGATTCCACATTAATTCACAACAGATTTTATTGAAGTAAAAAAAGAATAAATAAATCATAAACAGAAACAAATCATTCCATTAGATGCTGTACTACAGGACTACGAATGTCATACGGAAGCACAATACAGCCCACTTGCTATGCTTTTAGCCCTGGTCATAAAAAATGAACATTATTGATTTTAATAGGCCAATCATTTCTATTGGGCTTTTGTCTGAAATGTTTACAACATTTACTTGTGTCTTCTTTCAATCCTAAAACTTTGAAAATATGTCATAAAGTTGCAATATGACAACAACTTTTTATCACAATCATTTTATAGTATTTATATTATAAATCTTTGTAGAAAATAAGAACATTTTGACAGTGAAAGAACAGTGCTGGATTTTCCAATTTAGGTTCAAAAGTTGAGCTCAGGGCAAAAAAAAGGTCAGTCTGAGTTCTCCCAATTACACAGGACAAGATAGGAAAGTGGAGAGAAAGGGAATGGAGAGGACAGAGTTACTCATGTAATGAAAGGGAGATACATTTCTTTCATTTGGATCACAATGTCTTATAGATGCTGAAAATATTGGATCCAAAGATCCCATAAGGCTGGGTTCACATTGCGTTATAGCAGTCCGTTAGACAGACTGCGTTACACCGCGGCAAAACACGGTGTAACGCAGTCCGTTAACGCTGCCATTAACCCTTATTATCAGGCGCATCGCCAACGCAGGCCATAATCGGCATGCGCTAGCGATGTGCCATCACCGCTAGCGCAGATAAAGTATCTGCGCTAGTGCGATGGCGTAACGTGATCTTTTTCGGCACTTGACGCAGTCCGTTTAATGCATGCGTTGAACAGACTGCAGTAACGCAATGTGAACCTGGCCTTAACAGTGCTAGACAAAACGTTCTTGACTATGAAAGCTTAAATTTAACTATGCGGCAAACTTTTCCAAGCCCTAGCTACAGTCATCTTTGTTGCCAAAAGTAATCAGCTTCTTAAGCCCTTTAGATGCCATAAACTTAAAGAGGGGAAGAAGCTCCTGCTCCAGGGATTTTTTTTCAAACTGACTGAAGTCACAGAATCTAAAAAAATTGTAAACCCAAATGCAGAACCTCCTCACTTTCGCACACTTCCCTCCCCCCCTGAAAGACTTAATGCCATTATTATTTTTTATATAATTAATTATATTATGTATTAATAAAAAACCAAATAATCTTTAAAATAAATAATCTGGAACACTTTCCCCAATCTAGGAATCAGCAGCAATTCAATTTCATATGAAATGCATATCAACATATTTCTTTATACACTGCCCCCCACCCTAACCATTTACCTCCCCCTTTTAGGAGGCATCTAAGCTAATTAGTATATTACATAGTATCCTGGAAGAATAATTGTAATTGACCCATATCTCACACTCGGCCTTCATTGAAGGTGATAAATCTGCTGTTGATTTATAACATAAAAATGAATACGACAGTGACTCTTTAAGGTTGAAACGCTATTCAGTATTACAAATGCGAAACAATTTGAGGTATCTTGAATGGGGCGATGAATGGAAAAGAAAAATACAAAAACACTGCAACAATACATTTTTTTTAGGAAATCCAAACTTCGTTGACATTGGTGACCATTTTTGAACAGTGACTGTAATTACTGACTTTTGGTTGTTCACCATAAGGGAAAAAAATGAGCAGAAACTAAGTTGTCAGTCTACAAGATTCTTATCCTCCAATAATTCCTAATTAAATCTGAAAATCATGCCAAGTTTCTCACCATGTCAAGTTTCTCACAATGTCATACTGCATTTCATTTTTGATGACATTTTACCTAGGAAATGTCAGAGTTTAATGAGTAGGTCCCTTAGTATGCAACAAAAAGAAATATTCAACTGGGATTTTGCTTGCTGTATAACCAGTCTACGACCCACTTCTACATTCCCTAACAGCTGTCAGATCAACTGATCTCCAGCTGGGAAACCACTTTTACAGCAGCTTCTTCCTCTTGCTTTCTGACAGCTAATTATTACTCAAGTGGAAAAGTTATTAAAAAAAAGGAATCTGCTTATGGTATCATTGTTGGTATCACAGTCACTATCATATTCAATAAAAAGTAGCAGGGACACCAAAAATAATGCAGCATAAGCTTGAACTATGTTCTACCTTAAAAAATTGATGCACATCCATTAAGCTGTTCCTACTTTGTTATGAATCAATATATATAGCCATTAACTGCTGGGTGAGACAGGTACTGTTTGTGCCTAGATCTGACAGGTTTCAGTCTCCATCAGTCCACCTTCTCCCTGAAAATCAATCTAAGTCCATTTTCTAATTTTCAGGCACATTGCGAGACTTCTGTCTCCAGTTCTAAAGCCCAAGAATAGAACATCCATTGCTTAAAACAGAGAATGATCTCTATATTTATCCAAACAATAATGACCAATTGCATAGTTAGTCAAGATGTATTGACTTCTGGTGTTGACCTAGTCACTGTGAATCAATGATGAGATCATTAACCGAAAGCCTCAATTTGAAATTCCTTGGCTGCTAATTTGGCAAATGTATTTTATTTTTTTTAATTAAGTTTAGATGCATTAATGTAAGTAAATCACTGCACATAAGTCTCTCAGAGATGAAATAGTATTGCAAACACTTTTTATGATGTCCATTCCCAAGGGCGTGGTGGAATAATTCTGAGAATCAAGTTTTATGCTGTCCATAGCATCATTACCAGGGCAGGGGCAAGATATTTTGATGCCCTAGGCAAATGATGTCCACCCCTAACCCCCAATGAACCCTCGGCACCCAAATAAAGGAATGGGTCAAATACTAAGATAAAAGGAATCATAAAGAACCCCACTTTTTACCACAAAACACCAACAAAAGTAAAAAAAGTAATACACTTTAGGGGTGAGGCCGTTTGGTTTTAATTAAAATGCTCATCATTTGGCAGATGCCCTAATGTAAACTAAATAGATAAAGGGATACGGATACGTATGATTGTTTTTAAACAAGCACTCCTTCCATCAAAATTTTTATCCTCTTAATATATTGTAGACATCATATTCTATAGCACTATGTACTTACAATCGCCCATTTTTGCCCTTCTACCCAGGTAATTCTTCCCTTTTCTATGACGTCTATGGCGTCACGTGATTAATAACGGACAAGCTGAATCCTTCTAAGTCAGGCCCATATACTGTACATTTGTATCTCATGAACCTATAACTCCCAGTATGTCCATAACAATGATAAAGAGATCCTGGGAGTTGTTATTAGTCTTTTTCAGACTGAGGATCATCTTGGAACCACAGTTGTGCTATTCAGCTAATCGTCATTTCAAAAACATGTGCATAATGTTTTATTGTTTACTTCATCTATCATATATACTGTAGGTATTATGGTTACAGTGTTTGTTGTTCTTTGCTGTCATCTACAGACTATAGTTATTATATGTTTTCATGTTCTCAAGCTGTAATTCCCACAATGCCTCTGTAACTCCTCCTATCTTCTTCCTCACATCCTTTCCACTGGTGAGTGCCATCTTGCAGCACTGGCATCAGGACTGAAGAGAGGATATTCCTGTTACCTCTGCCCTCCATGTTCTACCTCATCTGCGTCCCTTCATCTTCCCTGACCTCTTACTTCATCTTATCAAGGTAATGTGAATAAAATTGGTTAAAGTTCATCACTGCATTGTCCTTCCTGGGTTAACCACTTGCAGCTGGTCAAGCATAGGAGGAAAAAGGTAGCGAGTAACATTACATGTCATTGCTTGTACAGACATCCGTGCTCACATCCCTCAGACAGATCTCAAATACTTGTATCAGTGGCAGAATAACAGTACTGATGAAACACAGTCAATATCAACAAGTAAACATTTACATCCAGGTACCTTATGGGTGACCTCTTTGATTTAGTCTGTTCTTTCTCTTTGTCTCTACTTTGTCTACACTATGTTTGCCATAGCCAGACCCACATATGCCCCCTACAATCATAGCCAGCTCATCATTTGTCCTCCATAACTGGCCCCACATATGTCCCCCATAGCCAGCCCTACATATGTCCCCCATAGCCAGCCCCACAAATCTTCCACATACCCAGCCCTACATTTGTGCCCCATAGCCAGACCCACATATGTCCCATATAGCCAGCCCCACATATGTCCCACAAAGCCACTCCCTCTTATGTCCCCGAATCATTGGCAAAATATGAAAAAAGTCTCCTCTTGCTTCTTGTATAGCAGTGGACGCTGGATGGTGCGATGACATCACCGTATTGCACCATCTGACATCCCCTGCATGTACCGTCACCAACAGGGCATCTGACAGATGCTAACATAATTGAACAGGGACAGGACAGTGTTGGCTGGCCAGAGCGCAGGACAAGAATTGGTGGCTGGAGCGCAGGACAGGAACGGCTGGCCATCACTGTGCTGAATGTCTGCGGCCAGAGGAAGATGCTGGGTGCTGTCTATGGCCGGAGGGCCCCCCCGAGGGAAAGCAGAAGGCAGTGCCCTAGGTGGGTTCCTACCATTCGTACCCCTCGTCGGGGCCCTGATCATTACTATTTAAAGTTTTCTGCCTGAAGAGTACTAATTATAATAACGATGCTGAGATGATTGTCTACTGAGAATGTTTTAGCCTTTGCCACTATTTATATACTGTAAACAGTTTATTGTCCTCCAGGTACGGACTGGGACTGAAATTCAGCCCAGGCAATTGCAATCACACAGGCCCATGTTCCCATTTCCAAGAACCAGATGGGATATATTAGTAATATTACCCTGGATGGTAGAAAGCAAGATTTACTACAAGACCAATATTTATAATGATACCTGTGACCTGCTGGTGTAAGTGTTCACAGTATGGGTATCTTGAGAACACTGATTCTGTTAATAACGCAGCCGACAAGGCAGCCCACGACCAGACAGGCCCTTCTTGCATTTGCCAGATTTGCCCAATGGCCCGTCCGGCCCTGTTGTCCTCTGATCTTTGCGTAGAGTGACCTTCAAAGGTATAACATCTAAATAGCTAAAATAACACAATAAAAATTCTAGTAAGAAAGGTGAAATTATAAGTGAAATGATGAGACCTTTTTAAAATTTATTGTATGACATTAGCAAATTAGATAATGTCCCTCAAGATTACAGGGACACAGGATTTATTTTCATTTTAACAGTGTATTTGTGCACACAACGCCTTTTTCAGGTGGACTACGCTCCACAAACCATCTCAAAGCTTATCAGAAAACATTCAAAAGAATGAACATATGCTTATCTGAAGAAAATCGACTTGTGCACGTGTTCAGTTTCTTGTAACCTCCTCAGGGTTCGGAAATCCTAGAGCAGTTATTTAATTATATATATAATATATATATATATATAGCAATAAAAAAATGGAACAGCACAAATCCAATACTTATCTTCGGGTGCAAGGCCCCAAATAACCTGTCCACTGGTTACTCTTGGTAAATATACTTCACAAAAACAGGCAGCACTCCATATTCTTAGAAAATTGTGTAGGGTTTAATTATACCCACATCACCGTGCAACGTTTCGGCTCGCACGAGCCTTTCTCAAGCAGTGAGTATGGTTACAAGCTGCATATATATAGGAACAAATCCCCAACATCCTCCAATCATAGCCTATTAACAGACATCATGTGCTACATAGATTCTTATAATTTCCATAAAGTGCTACAGTGCTCATTGTGCAAACATTATCAGGTGAACAATTACATTCAGCCCATTACTGTCATTCCTTAGTATTTACCTCCGGAGGGACCAAGTGTTTAATGGAGTCGCCAGCATATCACTGGCGTTCTATAGATCCTACTGCGCATGTCAGACTGCATCATGAACACAGGACGGATCAGGGGCCAATCAAAGAAAAGAGAGGTGTACCAAGCGTCCGGCGCATGCGCAATATCCCCGACGGACGCCATCCTGTGTGTGGCATAGAACCTAAGCGCTTCTCCACACTACATTAAGTCCAATAACTAGCGCTCGGCGCATGCGCAATAGCGCTAACGAACGCCATCTTAGGTGTGGCACAGAACCATCAATACTTCGCTATACATGTGGCGATTAGCTCGTGGTACTTGCACACTGACACCCGCAATCGCCACATACTCATAGCGTCTGCAAGTGGTTAACCCTAGATCACTCGATTATAGCTGTGACACCTATAGTCAGGTATTTGTCCAACAGCATTCACAAGCCACCTTACATATCAGTGGCTAATCACAGCTCATACCTCCGTTAGACTCATCTCGTACCACTGTTTTAGTCCACTGGGCTGAATGCCCTATCCTTAGCCTTATCGACATAGAATTGTACCTGATCCCGCCCTGACACACCAGGTGTGGCCTTTATTCAGACCCTCATCTGGTAGTCACACAGTGTCCCGAGGGTGCCCCCAATCCTCCTCAGACTCGGTACCACCACTCATGACCCCTGTCCAGCAGTAGTACTCTGGTCCGGCTTATGTGAACATACATGTGGCTGCTATCAAGAGAGTCCACGAAAGATTAACCGTATCTCACCACTATTCAAGGGTATTCCACCATATATGTAGTTGCCACTTAAAAACTTAAAAGATTATAAACAACTAAAAGATGTTTTACAATAATTTATTTATTGGCCACTGATCCAGTCTATGTGTGAATTTCATGATACCAAATAAGTAAACTTTAAGTCTCTATATTCTTTAGAAGAAAGAAATACATTTACACGGAAAATAATTTTTTGTAGAGAAAAACACATCTTTGAGCTCCAACTTTAAAGGTCACTCCAGAGGTAATATTCGGAACATCCGACAGTAGAGGCACCTATACAGAAATAAAGAATAAAATTAGGAACATACTCAAAAAAAATCAAGTACTCCCTAATATAAAATACATTAACCAAGTTAATAACCCCACAGTTTCAATATGAGAACAATATACTTATAAAACCGTATGTAATTTGAAGTCTACATTCAGGCCATTAGGTCTGAGTGTGTTCAATCTATAAATCCACATCAATTCTTTTTTCTTTAGGATGAGCTCCCTATCCCCTCCCCTCCTTCCTAACGGTACTCTATCAATTATCTTGAATTTCAAATCTTTTTCCGAATGATTACATTCAACAAAATGTTTAGGGACAGGAAGATCCGTCCTCTTTTTCCTTATAGAATACCGATGCTGGTTCATTCGTACCTTAAATTCACATGTTGTTTCACCTACGTACCACAAATGACACGGACACATCAACAGGTAAACCACATAGTCTGAACTACATGTTAAAAACTGTCTGATTTCAAACTTTTTACCCGTAACCGGATGTTCGAAAGTCGCACCCTTTACCATATAGGTGCAATTCACACATCCAAGGCAAGGGAAACAGCCATTTTTACTGGAACCCGTCAAAAAAGATTGTCTACTCTTTCTCATTGGACCAACATCAGATTTAACCAGAAAGTCTTTAATATTCTTATTCCTTTTATAGGAAAACAATGGCGGTAGTCCAAGCTCCTTAACTCCGGGCAAGCATCTTCCCAACATACCCCAATGTTTACTAATGACCTTAGCAATGTCTTTACTCTCCTCACCATACATGGTGACAAACGGAACCCTCCTATATTCAGTGGCTTGTTTGTCTCTCGTGTCTTTGTATAGAAGTTCCCTCCTACTCCTCCGTAATACCTTATTTTTTGTTGTTTCCATTAAATCCCTAGGATATCCTCTACTTAGGAATTTATCCACTAGTGTATCCACCACTGTACCCACTTCTTCCTCATTCTTGACTATGCGTCTAATCCTGAGTAATTGACTTAGAGGAATCGATCTCACCATGGATCGTGGGTGCTGACTATCGTACAATAACAAATTGTTTCTGTCCGTATTTTTCACAAAGAGTGTGGTACTGAGCTGCCCCTCTTTTAAACTAACAAGCACATCAAGAAATTGGATGTCAGTTCGCGACATCACCAATGTGAACTTTATTGTTTCATCAATAGTATTCAGAAACTGATAAAACTCCTCCAACTCATTTCGAGAACCGCTCCAAAGGAGGAAGACATCATCTATGTACCGCCACCATGCCAGAACATGCCGGAAGTGGTGGGACACATAGATGAGGTCTTCCTCCAGGGCTTCCATTACCAAATTAGCATATGCGGGGGCCATATTGGCCCCCATAGCTGTCCCACGTCGTTGCGTATAAAACGCGTCACCAAACAGGAAATAACTCCTTTTCAAAATGATCTCTAACATATTTAGCAAGAAGGTTTTACCCTCCGATGTGCACTTCAACGGATCCAATTTCCTCCCCACTGCCTTTAAACCCTGCTCGTGATCAATGGAGGTATATAATGACACTACATCGAAGGATGCAAGTATAACCTCACCTTCGATATGCAGTGCCTCCAATTTTCTCAGGAAATCGGTAGTGTCCCTAATGTATGACCTACACTCCCTAGCCATAGGGTTAAGTATCCTATCTAAGAAGATTCCCATTTTGTTAAATACTGACCCCACCCCCGAGACTATAGGTCGTCCCGGGGGGATTGATCAGGGTCTTATGAATCTTTGGGATTATATAAAGCACTGGAGTGCGTGGGTTATCTTCAAAGAGGAATTCATATAGATCCTGATCAATCACAAAGGCATCCAGAGCCTCTTTTAGACATGTCTTAATTTCTCTATTAACGGTAAACTTCGGATCCCCCTCCATTTTTGTGTACACATATTCATCACCAAGTTGTCTCATTATTTCTGTAACATACATTTCCTTGTCCATGACGACGACCGCTCCCCCCTTATCCGCGGGTTTTACTACGATCCCGTCGTCATGGACAAGTTCCTGCAGTGCTTCAAATTCCTCCTTGAGAATATTAGGATGTATATTCTTTATTCCTATTGTTACGCAATTGCTCAACGTCAGATCTTACCGCCTTTTCAAAGGCCTCAATAACCGCTGGACCTGTTGGTGGTAAAAATGTACTACTTTTTTTCAGCTGTACCCCATTCAAATCAAATTCACTTATTTTCACTTTCTTACTGTTATCCTTGTCACTGAACCACTCCCTCAGTTTAATCTGTCTGAAAAAACATTCAAGATCAAGTTGCAGCTCAAACCAGTCTATGTGTGCACACGGGCTGAAATTCAATCCTTTGCTCAATACCGAAATTTGCATATCCTTTAGTACCTTTTTGGAGATGTTGACAATAAGGTCTATTCTCTCTTCCTGAGGTTCAGTGTCTTTTGAGGTTGAATTTTGTCTTTTTCTAATTTCTTTTTGCCTCCGGTGCTGGCGCTTGCCTCCCCGCCTTTTTCTTCCTCTGGGATGTTGGTTAAATCTGTAAGGAACAAAGTTATTATACGAACAATGACTATTACTTAGATCATTATCACTTATTTCCAAAGGACCTCTCTTCTTCCATGGTACTTTTGAGCCATCTGTTTGCCAAGAGTATACACGGCCTGTCTCATAGTCTCCAATGTCCCTACTCCATTTTTTTCTTTTTGTTTCCTCCAGCTCTCCACGGAATTTAGACATATCTTTATCAATTTTCTCCTTGAAACTTGTCCAGTCGTCCTTACTAAGTGTTTCCTGCATCTTTTTAGCCATTTCGGCAATATTGTGTTGTATCTTCCTAACCTCATCTTGCAGGAATTCAACATTCAGTAACATGATGTCCATGGCGTATTTATTAGATATCATTGTGAATCTGTTGCAAAAAGCCACATTCCCAAAAAATAAATTGGGGCGTATGCTTGATCTCAAGCCTCTAGGTATTTTCCGCTCCCTTAAATAATGTCCCAATGTGGTTAGATGTAACTGTGAGCTTATAAGGCGTTTCATATCATTCATATATTTATGCTTCAATTCAGTCTGTGAGGGTATTTTCAAGAAAGCTGCATCCCCCTCAATGTTACCCAATATACGTTCCTCATCCTCCACCGTGTAATTAAAAACCCCTGAGTCCATGGGAAATTCCTCCATGTTCTCAAAAAATGGCTTAAGGATGTTAGAGAAAGTCAAATAAATAAAGAATATATATGTGCAAAAATTTCCAGACTTCAACATAGCAATAAAAAAATGGAACAGCACAAATCCAATACTTATCTTCGGGTGCAAGGCCCCAAATAACCTGTCCACTGGTTACTCTTGGTAAATATACTTCACAAAAACAGGCAGCACTCCATATTCTTAGAAAATTGTGTAGGGTTTAATTATACCCACATCACCGTGCAACGTTTCGGCTCACACGAGCCTTTCTCAAGCAGTGAGTATGGTTACAAGCTGCATATATATAGGAACAAATCCCCAACATCCTCCAATCATAGCCTATTAACAGACATCATGTGCTACATAGATTCTTATAATTTCCATAAAGTGCTACAGTGCTCATTGTGCAAACATTATCAGGTGAACAATTACATTCAGCCCATTACTGTCATTCCTTAGTATTTACCTCCGGAGGGACCAAGTGTTTAATGGAGTCGCCAGCATATCACCGGCGTTCTATAGATCCTACTGCGCATGTCAGACTGCATCATGAACACAGGACGGATCAGGGGCCAATCAAAGAAAAGAGAGGTGTACCAAGCGTCCGGCGCATGCGCAATATCCCCGACGGACGCCATCCTGTGTGTGGCATAGAACCTAAGCGCTTCTCCACACTACATTAAGTGCAATAACTAGCGCTCGGCGCATGCGCAATAGCGCTAACGAACGCCATCTTAGGTGTGGCACAGAACCATCAATACTTCGCTATACATGTGGCGATTAGCTCGCGGTACTTGCACACTGACACCCGCAATCGCCACATACTCATAGCGTCTGCAAGTGGTTAACCCTAGATCACTCGATTATAGCTGTGACACCTATAGTCAGGTATTTGTCCAACAGCATTCACAAGCCACCTTACATATCAGTGGCTAATCACAGCTCATACCTCCGTTAGACTCATCTCGTACCACTGTTTTAGTCCACTGGGCTGAATGCCCTATCCTTAGCCTTATGGACATAGAATTGTACCTGATCCCGCCCTGACACACCAGGCCTAATGGCCTGAATGTAGACTTCAAATTACATACAGTTTTATAAGTATATTGTTCTCATATTGAAACTGTGGGGTTATTAACTTGGTTAATGTATTTTATATTTGGGAGTACTTGATTTTTTTTGAGTATGTTCCTAATTTTATTCTTTATTTCTGTATAGGTGCCTGTACTGTCGGATGTTCCGAATATTACCTCTGGAGTGACCTTTAAAGTTGGAGCTCAAAAATGTGTTTTTCTCTACAAAAAATTATTTTCCGTGTAAATGTATTTCTTTCTTCTAAAGAATATAGAGACTTAAAGTTTACTTATTTGGTATCATGAAATTCACACATAGACTGGATCAGTGGCCAATAAATAAATTATTGTAAAACATCTTTTAGTTGTTTATAATCTTTTAAGTTTTTAAGTGGCAACTACATATATGGTGGAATACCCTTGAATAGTGGTGAGATACGGTTAATCTTTCGTGGACTCTCTTGATAGCAGCCACATGTATGTTCACATAAGCCGGACCAGAGTACTACTGCTGGACAGGGGTCATGAGTGGTGGTACCGAGTCTGAGGAGGATTGGGGGCACCCTCGGGACACTGTGTGACTACCAGATGAGGGTCTGAATAAAGGCCACACCTGGTGTGTCAGGGAGGGATCAGGTACAATTCTATGTCCATAAGGCTAAGGATAGGGCATTCAGCCCAGTGGACTAAAACAGTGGTACGAGATGAGTCTAACGGAGGTATGAGCTGTGATTAGCCACTGATATGTAAGGTGGCTTGTGAATGCTGTTGGACAAATACCTGACTATAGGTGTCACAGCTATAATCGAGTGATCTAGGGTTAACCACTTGCAGACGCTATGAGTATGTGGCAATTGCGGGTGTCAGTTTGCAAGTACCGTGAGCTAATCGCCACATGTATAGCGAAGTATTGATGGTTCTGTGCCACACCTAAGATGGCGTTCGTTAGCGCTATTGCGCATGCGCCGAGCGCTAGTTATTGGACTTAATGTAGTGTGGAGAAGCGCTTAGGTTCTATGTCACACACAGGATGGCGTCCGTCGGGGATATTGCGCATGCGCCGGATGCTTGGTACACCTCTCTTTTCTTTGATTGGCCCCTGATCCGTCCTGTGTTCATGATGCAGTCTGACATGCGCAGTAGGATCTATAGAACGCCGGTGATATGCTGGCGACTCCATTAAACACTTGGTCCCTCCGGAGGTAAATACTAAGGAATGACAGTAATGGGCTGAATGTAATTGTTCACCTGATAATGTTTGCACAATGAGCACTGTAGCACTTTATGGAAATTATAAGAATCTATGTAGCACATGATGTCTGTTAATAGGCTATGATTGGAGGATGTTGGGGATTTGTTCCTATATATATGCAGCTTGTAACCATACTCACTGCTTGAGAAAGGCTCGTGTGAGCCGAAACGTTGCACGGTGATGTGGGTATAATTAAACCCTACATAGTTTTCTAAGAAAAAGGAGTGCTGCCTGTTTTTGTGAAGTATATATATATATATATATATTTTTTTTTTTTATGTAAAACTAGTGTAAGTGCCTGCCCTATTCTATTTTATATATGTAGTATATAGCTATAAACATGTCATCGGGACGAGATAATTTAATAAATAGGATAATGGTGGAAATGATACAGTCATTGTAAAAATGTAAAGATAACATGATAAAATATTACATAAACACTGCATTCTTCTTCTTCTTCTTCATACATTTCAGCATTAATTTGGACTGTACTTGGTAATAAGGGATTATAGTAACAATCAATGTGATTCCACTCCGCAGTGCTATCTTTTATATCACACAATAGCTTTTAATCAAAATACAATTTTTATCTTTCAGCTTCACTACTTGTACCTTTTCATCAGTTCATACTCATGGCAAAAGATATTGATGTGGATATAAAAGAATAGCCTGCTTTTCAAGAAAGCTTTAATGGAAAAATGACACAAGTTCAATAAAATGTTTATTTCTAATTGAAAAATTGAGAATTATATACAATATTCTATCATGCATTATGTTTATTACCTTTTTACTACTGTACCCCAAGATATCATCATGAATGTCTCATTTTAAAACCCCACAGGCATTTTGCTTTTTAATTAGATTTTCTGCTCAAGCACATAGGACACTTCTGTGGAGGCTACTAGGGCTTCCATCAAATAATTTGAACAATTTGAGTTAGAAATCCTGTTCTACAGAGGAATGGACAAAGTGTAACACACTATAGCCATTATGTCCCTACCCTGATTGCTGCTGATTCTTTTAGCCTCTTCCTCAACATTCCTTTCATTTATGGTCTTGTGTCAGGGACAAAACTACACAGGGTGCTAGGGTTTTTGCCTCCCATGGGCTCTGAAGCCTAATGATATGTTCACACTGAGTTTTTGCCGGCAGAAAAATATGATGTAGTTTTCAACAGGAATCCACTCCTGGAATTGCTGTTTTCATTTTGTAGATTTTGAAATGGTTTTAGAATTTTTTAGCCCCACATGGTCTCTTGCAACTGTTTCACTTGACACTGTCAAATTTTTGGGAAATTCCATGAGAAATCTAGATGAAAAATTGACATAATTTTTTTTTTTCTGCAGCTAGATTTACAAATTCTGATTGAAAAAAAAAACACTAATAAAAATCTCAGTGTATTCAAAGCAGATTTGGCGTGGTTCTTGATGTGGATTTTGGAGTGAATCAGCTTCAAAATCCTCGCCAAAAATTCAACATGAGTATACCTTACTTAAAAGATACAGTACCTTTATCCTGTATGAGGAGAACAATACTTTTAATAATATAGGGCAGTGAAGGGGAGCACACTGAACTTACTTCTGAGACTGATATGGTTAACTGGAATCTGTCATGTAAAGTAATGTTATATACCTGCAGATATGTGGTTAATCTTGAAGTTAATAACATTCTGAAAACGTGTTTCGCCGGCTCTGAGAGCCCTGCTGCCAGGGGGAAATGAATATAATTCTCACAGGCAGCATTCAGCTTTTATTCATAGATATAACACCGGCACAGATTTAGTCACCGCTCAGTGTACAGAGAGCGGTGGCTGTAACCGCACACCCAGCACTGACTGACAGCAGGTTCAGCATTAAGACAGGCTGTCAGTCAGTGCCGCGGGTGCAGTTATAGCTCTCTATACACTGAGAGGTGACTCAAACTGTGCCAGGGCCACCTATGATTGGAAACTACATGCGGAGAAACAAAGTTCATTTAATCCTGGAAGTAGGGCTCTCAGTGCTGGCACCACATGGTGTGAGAACACTATTAACCTGCAGATTAACCCCATATCTGCAGGTCAACAGTTTTATTTTATATAAAAGATTCTCTTTAATTTTTGAAATTTTTTAATTTACATTTTCCAAAATATATATTTTTTAAAGTATTCCACTTTGCCCATACAATAAATGTGGTGTTAATTTGGGCAAAGAATGCTGCATTAGCAGAAACGCAGACCAGTATGACTCCCTACATATCCATCAATTCATAGTGGCTGCTGGAAAGGTGACACAGCACTTGGACAATGGAAAGGTGACACAGCACTTGGACAATGGAAAGGTGACACAGCACTTGGAGCTTTGGGTAAATATTCTTCTGCCGAGAGAGTCAAATTATGAATTGACAAAAAGCAGATGTAGGATCCCCATTCTTGCAAATAGTTGTGAGCCTTTAACCATGAGTAGCGACTGTAGCAGAACCAGTAACCTCCAAAACAAATAAATACTCATATGTTGACAACTGTTGCAATATTTCTTTCTTCTGAAGGAGATATAATTTACATACATTTTCCCATTAAAAAATCCCAACACCAGCTAAGAACCTATACTGTACAAGGAACAACTTTGACACCCCAAATCTGCATTAGAAGCATTTCACATAGCCAACCAACACTTTAATCTGTGGAAAATAGGAGTAGGAGCAACAACTACAGATGGATGTCTCTTAGAGATCGTCAAATTTATTTATTGCAAATAAAATTCGAACTGGATTCTATGAAATTTGCTGGCACATGTAAACAATCTACAATTCGTTTCACTCAAATCACCCAAAAAATGCTTGCCAACCTTTTACACTTCGCAGAAGATTGCATCAGTCATAGAAAGCTGTCATGACCTCTGGCACGACTAAGTGGGCTTCACCATAATGCCTTGCATCTATCAAATCACATGGTATAACACAGCCAAGCAAGATGCACTATCATAGACTAAATAAAAGTCTAAGCATAGAACGTAGCAGCCATTTTAGGGTAATTCTGGATACTAAGAGGATGTCACATCACAGCTCAGCAATAGAGATAGGAAAAAAAACCTTAAAACTTTCGACAAGTACTCCAGACACTAATGTGTTGTATAACTGTAGTACTGAACAAAATGAGAGTTGTAGTCTGTGAACAATACAAAGAACCAATTAAGGTAGAGGTGAAGTGCCATCAGCAATGCCAGATGCAATGTGACTGATCAGTGATAAATTGTAGATGGCATTTGTGCTACTTCTTTTCAATTGCAATTACACACTTTTTTAGTCTTCATTCTTCATGTATTAGAAAGCAGAAACAAGGCAGCACAATAGTTTTTACACAAAAAAAATCTGAAATCAATGTTAGATAGTGTGCTTGTTTATACATACATGTGTGCTTGCCTGTCACAAACAGCTGTACTTTACGTACATTTTTTTCACAATCATTTTTATGACAGGGGTATAATTGTTTTTTTTTTAAAATACTAAAGAAATTTCCTTAAAATTGAAACATTTAACTGACACTGTCTACCTCATGAAGTGTGTATGTCGCAAACAATTTTTTGTCATCCATACATGCCACACCAACACAGTGCCCACTTGCAGGTGCTGGTTTTTCATGTACCCACCTAGAATTTCTAATTTTGTAATTTTTGAGGAAAATAATTGTGTTCAATAAATTGAACAGCACATTCAACTTTAGTGACCCGTGTCAGGCATTGAAACAGGCATAGATGCTCATGACAAGAACATAGTTCTACCTGTGTAGAAGTCAATAGTGCGACAACAGTTTTGTGCTCCAGTGTATAAGAAGGACATAGCTGAATTAAAGTGGGTGCACAGAAGAGGGACCAAGGTTAGTAACCCCTTCACAACTTTTGATGAACATGTACAACAAAATTTGTGTTCCTGACTTTGAAGCCTTCTTGCATGTCGAACATGCATTTTTTTATGGCAGATGATCACTGACTTAATCAGCCATCATGTGCCTCCACCCATGGCTGCTATCCTGTTAAATGCCACTGTCAGTCTCTGAAAGCAGAATTTAACACACGCTGGCAGGGTGCGCTTCATTCCACGTGCCCATTGGTGCTCCTGTGATATGATTTCGGGGTGCCAATTGGTTGCTATGACAGCCAGGGGTCTGCTGAAAATCTCCGTGCTTGTCGCTATGATCATCCGGTGAAAGCTGGCATTTAGTTGTCATTCTTAAAAGATTGTGATTTTTATTATACATAGCAGTGCTGATGTATTGCTCTGAATAGCACAAGTGGTCAGACAATCGCAGCTTCAATTCCCCAAATGGGACTAATTACTACAGTAAAAAAAAGTTTTTAAAAAAGCACATCAGTTCACATCATCTCCACTTTTTTTATTAAAATAAAACAATTTAAAAAATACACACTTTTGGTATCACTGCATTTGTAAAAGTCTGATCTATCAAAATATAAAATAGATTAATCTGATCAATAAACGGCGTAACAAAAAAGATCAAAAATATGGACTTGATTGTCTACCCCTTTCTGCTGATTCAATGTGTTTTCCATACACACAACTCTGCTGAGTTAAGCTAGATATCTCCTGGTTTATTCATCTATGCTGTTCAAGGTGGTATACATGCACTCAACTCTGTTACATCAAGGTATGTGTTTGCCTACTCGTCTCTGCTGATTAAAGATGCTGTTTGCACACTTAACTCTACTGCATTGAGGTACCTGCTTGCCTACTCATATATCTTCAACCTACCTGAAGTTCACACATTCGGCTCTGCTGATGCACGTGTCTTCCCGCATATCCAGCTCTACTAGCCTTTGCCATTCCACGTGTCATCCTGCTTGTCTAGCTCCACTGTGTCAATGCCCCCATTCATACTGCTCACCCTTACCTATCGCTTAGCCAATCCATCTTGCCAGGTGGGTCACAACAGAAATATTTTATTATACAGGCATGGAGTGACGGTAGAGGCTGGTGCTGACTCAGAAACAGGTGAGTAAGTTTAACTACTTATTTTGGATGAATCATATTGATTTCCAGTTGCAGGTATTTTTATGATGGATCTTTCATATGTAAATTCAAAAGTAGAAGAAATAGATGTGGCACTCACCCAGGTTTTGCTGCAAATCCTGCATGTCCTTTATTCATCCAAAAAATGAATCAGACATGGTAAGGAGAGGCGGCGGGTAGAGGGTAGCGGTGCGGGGACTGAGGAGAGGACAACGGCCGTTTCGCACCTGTGCGCTTCCACGGGTCCAGGAATAAAGGACATTGATTTGCAGCAAAACCTGGGTGAGTGCCACATCTATTTCTTCTACTTTTGAATGTGCTTTTTTACTGTGGAGCACCACCCCCATATTGCTGGATATATACGTGCTACATGAGTCTTGATAAGGATCCAACGTCTACCAGTGAACCGCTTGTTGCGAGTTCGCCTAGTGCCGTTCATACCTTCTACTTTGTCTACGTTTCATATGTAAATATATTGTTCAAAGTTCCATTTTTCTGTGATGCTGAAAGACAATACTATCTGTAACATTCACAAGATGATCGCTAATGTTATCAAACATGTATTATAATAATGTTTGCACATGTGTTTCCAGTTCTGTTATATTGTAATGTTTTTTGGATCCCTTGTTTTTAATGGCCAACTTTTATTTACTTGATATAAACTATATGCAGTGCATCTATTCAATATCACATAGCATATGTTACTTGAAAACTTTTCTATTAGCTCTTGGTATTTTTACTGTAAAATTAATCTGTCAGTAGGTTTTTGCTATTTAGTCTGAGAGCAGCATGATGTATGGGCAACAAAAGTCTTATTCCAGAGATATCACTTACTCATCAGTTTGCTGTATTTTCAATATAATCAGTGTTTTATCATCAGGAGATTATCACTGCAGAACTAGGTATCACGTGCAAGGTAGTCCAGTTAATCTGTGTAACTCCGACCTCACCACTGATTGGTAACTTGATGATAATGTACAGTGTGCACAAGAAGCTGCCAATCAGGTGTGTGGGCGGAGTTATACACAGCTCAGTATTTACAGCACTGCTACATAAACCTCAGAGAAAACAGGGATTTTATCAAAAGTGCACCAGTCAGCCCAGTAAGTAATATACATCAGTCTCTCTGTCCTTACATCATGCTGTTCTTAAATTCCATAAAAAGTCCTGCTGACGGATTCCCTATAAATACACTACGTATTTGTAAACCAATTCTGTTACAATTATCAGGGACTCTACATGTCTATAGCCTGTGTTAAGGCTCTTGTAGCGGTAAATAAAACAGAATATTCTGTTGCAATCCGCGGCGCTGAACTAATAAATACTATTATGAACAATTTAGTTCTACATTTTAGTGACTTATGTTGCTGACTAGGGTTGAGCGAAACGGGTCGAACATTTTCAAAAGTCGCCGACTTTTGGCTAAGTCGGGGTTTCATGAAACCCGATCCGACCCCTGTGCGGGGTCGGCCATGCGGTACGCGACTTTCGCGCCAAAGTCGCGTTTCAATGACGCGAAAAGCGCCATTTCTCAGCCAATGAAGGTAAACGCAGAGTGTGGGCAGCGTGATGACATAGGTCCTGGTCCCCACCATCTTAGAGAAGGGCATTGCAGTGATTGGCTTGCTGTCTGCGACGTCACAGGGGCTATAAAGAGGCGTTCCCGCCGACCGCCATCTTACTGCTGCTGATCTGAGCTTAGGGAGAGGTTGCTGCCGCTTTGTCAGAAGCAGGGATAGCGTTAGGCAGGGTCCATTAACCACAAAACCGCTTGTGCTGCAGCGATTTGCACTGTCCAACACCACCCTCGGTGTGCAGGGACAGTGGAAGTTTTTTTTTTTTTTTTTTTCCCCTCAGCGCTGTAGCTCATTGGGCTGCCCTAGAAGGCTCCCTGATAGCTGCATTGCTGTGTGTACGCCGCTGTGCAAACCAACTGCTTTTTTCAAAGCACAAATCCTCTTGTTCCTTCCTTTCTGCACAGCTATCTTTTTTGTTTGTCCACACTTTTTATTTCATTTGTGCATCAGTCCACTCCTTATTGCTGCCTGCCATACCTGGCTGAGATTACTGCAGGCAGGGAGATAGTAGCTGCCTGCCATACCTGGCTGAGATTACTGCAGGCAGGGAGATAGTAATTGTAGGACATTCCCTGTTTTTTTTTTTTTTTTTTTTTTTGGTGGGAGATTAAGATTGGCAATTTGGCATTTCTGCTAGAGTGCCATCCCTGTGTGTGCCATCTCTCTCACATAGTGGGCCATAGAAAGCCTTTTCATTTTTCTGTATTTTTTTTTGTGGGGTGTATAAATTCTCCCTGATAAAAATACAGTGGGAGATTAATATTGGCCTTTGGGCTTGTGTGCCAGTCCTGAGTGTGCCATCTCTCTCACAAATAGTGGGCCATAGAAAGCCTATTTTATTTTTTTTTGGGTTTTATAAATTCTCCCTGAAAAAAAGGGAGATTAATATTGGCCTCTGGGCTTGTGTGCCAGTCCTGAGCGTGCCATCTGTGCCAGCCCTGAGCGTGCCATCTCTCTCACAAATAGTGGGCCATAGAAAGCCTATTTATTTTTTTTTTTGGTTTTATAAATTCTCCCTGAAAAAAAGGGAGATTAATATTGGCCTCTGGGCTTGTGTGCCAGTCCTGAGCGTGCCATCTGTGCCAGCCCTGAGCGTGCCATCTCTCTCACAAATAGTGGGCCATAGAAAGCCTATTTAATTTTTTTTTTGTTTTATAAATTTTCCCTGAAAAAAGGGAGATTAATATTGGCCTCTGGGCTTGTGTGCCAGTTGTGAGCGTGCCATCTGTGCCAGTCCTGAGCGTGCCATCTCTCTCACAAATAGTGGGCCATAGAAAGCCTATTTAATTTTTTTTTTGGTTTTATAAATTTTCCCTGAAAAAAGGGAGATTAATATTGGCCTCTGGGCTTGTGTGCCAGTTGTGAGCGTGCCATCTGTGCCAGTCCTGAGCGTGCCATCTCTCTCACAAATAGTGGGCCATAGAAAGCCTATTTAAATATTTTTTTGGTTTTATAAATTCTCCCAGAAAAAAAGGGAGATTAATATTGGCCTCTGGGCTTCTGTGCCAGTCCTGAGCGTGCCATCTGTGCCAGTCCTGAGCGTCCCATCTCTCTCACAAATAGTGGGCCATAGAAAGCCTATTTTTTTTTTTTTTTTGGGTTTTAGAAATTCTCCCTGGAAAAAAAAAGGGAGATTAATATTGCCCTTTGGGCTTGTGTGCCAGTACTAAGCGTTCCATCTCTCTCTCTCTCTCAGTCAGTGGGCCATAGAACGCCTATTTTTGGTTTTATTTGTTTTCTAAATTCTCCCTGAAAAAATCATTTTATTTTATTTGGTTTCTAAATTCTTCCTGATAAAATCATATTTTTTTTATTATTTTTTTTTCTAAAGTCTCCCTGAAAAAAAAAAAAAAAAACAGTGGGAGATTAATATTGGCCTTTCTGCTTGTGTGCCAGTCTTGACTCCTGGGTGCGTCATCTCTCAGTCAGTGGGCCATAGAACGCCTATTTTTGGTTTTATTTGTTTTCTAAATTCTCCCTGAAAAAATCATTTTATTTTATTTGGTTTCTAAATTCTTCCTGATAAAATCATATTTTTTTTATTTTTTTTTTTTCTAAAGTCTCCCTGAAAAAAAAAAAAAAAAACAACCAAAAAAAACAGTGGGAGATTAATATTGGCCTTTCTGCTTGTGTGCCAGTCTTGACTCCTGGGTGTGCCATCTATCTCTCTCTCTCTCTCTCTCTCTCTCTCTCTCCAATTGTGGTCCATAGAAAGCCTATATTTTTTTTCCTTGATTTGGGTTCTAAAATCTACCAGAGAAAATAACTACATCAATCATTGGTAGAAAAATATTGGCCTCTGGGTTTGTGTGCCACTCCTGACTCCTGTGTGCGTCATCTCTCAGTCAGTGGGCCATAGAACGCCTATTTTTGTTTTTATTTGTTTTATAAATTCTCCCTGAAAAAATCATTTTATTTTATTTGGTTTCTAAATTCTTCCTGATAAAATCATATTTTTTTTATTATTTTTTTTTCTAAAGTCTCCCTGAAAAAAAAAAAAAAAAAAACAAACAAAAAAAACAGTGGGAGATTAATATTGGCCTTTCTGCTTGTGTGCCAGTCTTGACTCCTGGGTGTGCCATCTCTCTCTCTCTCTCTCTCTCTCTCTCTCCAATTGTGGTCCATAGAAAGCCTATATTTTTTTTCCTTGATTTGGGTTCCAAAATCTACCAGAGAAAATAACTACATCAATCATTGGTAGAAAAATATTGGCCTCTGGGCTTGTGTGCCACTCCTGACTCCTGTGTGCGTCATCTCTCAGTCAGTGGACCATAGAACGCCTATTTTTGTTTTTATTTGTTTTATAAATTCTCCCTGGAAAAATCATTTTATTTTATTTGGTTTCTAAATTCTTCCTGATAAAATCATATTTTTTTTATTATTTTTTTTTCTAAAGTCTCCCTGAAAAAAAAAAAAAAAAAACAAACAAAAAAAACAGTGGGAGATTAATATTGGCCTTTCTGCTTGTGTGCCAGTCTTGACTCCTGGGTGTGCCATCTCTCTCTCTCTCTCTCTCTCTCTCCAATTGTGGTCCATAGAAAGCCTATATTTTTTTTCCTTGATTTGGGTTCCAAAATCTACCAGAGAAAATAACTACATCAATCATTGGTAGAAAAATATTGGCCTCTGGGCTTGTGTGCCACTCCTGACTCCTGTGTGCGTCATCTCTCAGTCAGTGGGCCATAGAACGCCTATTTTTGTTTTTATTTGTTTTATAAATTCTCCCTGGAAAAATCATTTTATTTTATTTGGTTTCTAAATTCTTCCTGATAAAATCATATTTTTTTTATTATTTTTTTTTCTAAAGTCTCCCTGAAAAAAAAAAAAAACAAAAAAAAAAAACAAAACCCCCCAAAAAATGGGAGATTAATATTGGCCTTTCTGCTTGTGTGCCAGTCTTGACTCCTGGGTGTGCCATCTCTCTCTCTCTCTCTCTCTCTCCAATTGTGGTCCATAGAAAGCCTACATTTTTTTTCCTTGATTTGGGTTCCAAAATCTACCAGAGAAAATAACTCCATCAATCATTGGTAGAAAAATATTGGCCTCTGGGCTTGTGTGCCACTCCTGATTCCTGTGTGCGTCATCTCTCACTCAGTGGACCATAGAAAGCATATAGTTTGTTACATTTGTTTTCTAAATTCTCCCTGCAAAAATCTATTTTTTTTTTTTGGGGGGGTTTCTAAAGTGTTCCTGAAAAAAATAAAAATAAAAAAAAAATAATAGTGTGACATTAATATTAACATTTGTGCTTCAGTGACAGTCCTGCGTGTGGGGCATCTCTCTAATTTGCAGCCACCAAAAAAAGAGTGTGTAACATTGGGCCTGATTTTCGCTGTGGTCTCACCAACCTGTAAAGGGGTAGCTAAATCATACTGAAGTTATAGCTCACCGTGTAAGTTGTGTGACTGCAACAAATAACGTTAGTTTGGTTACGTTTTTAAAACAATGAGGAAGTCTAGTGGAAGAGGTCGTGGCCGGGGGCGTTCATTGTCAGCTGGTAATGAGGGTAGTGGTAGTGGTGGAGCATCAGGTGGTCGTGGGGAAAAAAATATTGCACCTAAGTCTGGAGCTGTGGAGCCAGGTTCGTCGTCCGGCTACACAAGGCCTCGAACGCTCCCTTTTCTGGGATTAGGAAAACCGCTTTTAAAGCCGGAGCAGCAAGAGCAAGTTTTGGCTTATCTTGCTGACTCAGCCTCTAGCTCTTTTGCCTCATCTCGTGAAACTGGTAAAAGTAAAAGCAGCGCGTCGTTAGTGGATGTTCACGGTCAGGGACAAGTCACTTCCTTGTCCTCTTCAGCAAAAACAACAACAGAGAAGAATGCAGCAGGCGACACAACGGGTTACTCCATGGAGCTCTTTACACATACCGTCCCTGGCTTAGAAAGTGAAGCAGTTAACAGTCCATGCCCATTACAAATTGAATCTGACATGGAGTGCACTGACGCACAGCCACAGCCAGACTACTATGCTGGTCCTTTGACTCAGACCACAACATTGCCCTCGCAGGGTGCTGATCAAGAATCAGACCCTGATGAGACTATGTTGCCCCATCACGAACGCTATACCACCGAACGACACGGTGACACAGACGAAGTTGCGCAGGAGGTACAAGAAGAGTTATTAGATGACCCAGTTCTTGACCCCGATTGGCAGCCATTGGGGGAACAGGGTGCAGGCGGCAGCAGTTCTGAAGCAGAGGAGGAGGAGGGGCCGCAGCAGGCATCAACATCGCCACAGGTTCCATCTGCCGGGCCCGTATCTTGCCCAAAACGCGTGGCAAAGCCAAAACCTGGTGGAGGACAGCGTGGCCATCCGGTTAAAGCTCAGTCTGCAATGCCTGAAAAGGTATCCGATGCTAGAAAGAGTGCAGTCTGGCATTTTTTTAAACAACATCCAATTGATCAGCGCAAAGTCATCTGTCAAAAATGTTCTACTTCCTTAAGCAGAGGTCAGAATCTGAAAAGTCTCAATACTAGTTGCATGCATAGACATTTAACCACCATGCATTTGAAAGCTTGGACTAACTACCAAACGTCCCTTAAGGTTGTTGCACCCTCGGCCAATGAAGCTAGTCATCAACGCAACATCCCTTCCGGCAGTGTAGGACCACCATTTAGCGCACCACCTGCTGTATCTGTGCAGGTATCTTTGCCAGGCCAAAGCAGTCAGGGTCAGGGAATCACCAGTTTCGTAGTAGGAAACACTGCATCTAGGGCACCGGCGGCAACAATACCATCTCCCACCGTCTCTCAGTCTGCCATGTCCACCGGCACCCCCGCTAGTTCCACGATCTCCAGCTCTCCAGTCCAGCTCACCCTACATGAGACTATGGTTAGAAAAAGGAAATACTTAGCCTCGCATCCGCGTACACAGGGTTTGAACGCCCACATAGCTAGACTAATCTCGTTAGAGATGATGCCCTACCGGTCAGTTGAAAGCGAAGCTTTCAAAGACCTGATGGACTACGCTGTACCACGCTACGAGCTACCCAGTCGACACTTTTTTTCCAGAAAAGCCATCCCAGCCCTCCACCAGCATGTTAAAGAGCGCATCGTCCATGCACTCAGGCAATCTGTGAGCACAAAGGTGCACCTGACAACAGATGCATGGACCAGTAGGCATGGCCAGGGACGTTACGTGTCCATCACGGCACACTGGGTAAATGTGGTGGATTCAGGGTCCACAGGGGACAGCAAGTTTGGGACAGTTCTGCCTAGCCCACGGTCTAGTAAACAGTTGTCTGTAGCCGTTCGCACCCCCTCCTCCTCCTCCTCCTCCTCGTCCTCCTGCAGAAGCAAGAGCTCGTCCACAGACCGCAGTCGCACAAACACTCCATCCGCACCTGCCACTGTTGCACACCAGGTCTCCCATTATGGGGCAGCTACTGGCATACGTCAGCAGGCTGTATTGGCTATGAAGTGTTTGGGCGACAATAGACACACCGCGGAAGTTCTGTCCGAGTTCTTGCAGCAAGAAACGCAGTCGTGGCTGGGCACTGTAGATCTTGAGGCAGGCAAGGTAGTGAGTGATAACGGAAGGAATTTCATGGCTGCCATCTCCCTTTCCCAACTGAAACACATTCCTTGCCTGGCTCACACCTTAAACCTGGTGGTGCAGTGCTTCCTGAAAAGTTATCCGGGGTTATCCGACCTGCTCCTCAAAGTGCGTGGACTTTGCGCACATATCCGCCGTTCGCCTGTACACTCCAGCCGTATGCAGACCTATCAGCGTTCTTTGAACCTTCCCCAGCATCGCCTAATCATAGACGTTGCAACAAGGTGGAACTCAACACTGCACATGCTTCAGAGACTGTGCGAACAGAGGCGGGCTGTTATGTTTTTGTGGGAGGATACACATACACGGGCAGGCAGTAGGATGGCAGACATGGAGTTGTCAGGTGTGCAGTGGTCGAAGATTCAAGACATGTGTCAAGTCCTTCAGTGTTTTGAGGAATGCACACGGCTGGTTAGTGCAGACAACGCCATAATAAGCATGAGCATCCCCCTAATGCGTCTGCTGATGCAAAGTTTGACGCACATAAAGGATCAGGCGTCTGCACCAGAGGAAGAGGAAAGCCTTGATGACAGTCAGCGATTGTCTGGTCAGGGCAGTGTACATGACGAGGTACCGGGCGAAGAGGAGGTGGAGGATGAGGAGGATGATGGGGATGAGTATATTTTTAATGAGGAAGCTTTCCCGGGGGCACGGGAAATTGGTGGCGTGGCAAGGCCGGGTTCTGGTTTTTTGAGGGACACAAGTGACGTAGATTTTCCTGCAACTGCCCCTCAACCAAGCACAACCGCAGATTTGACAACGGGAACTTTGGCCCACATGGCGGATTATGCCTTGCGTATCCTCAAAAGGGACACACGCATTACAAAAATGATGAACGATGACGATTACTGGTTGGCCTGCCTCCTTGATCCTCGCTATAAAGGCAAATTGCAAAATATTATGCCACATGAGAACTTGGAACTAATATTAGCAACAAAACAATCAACTCTTGTTGACCGTTTGCTTCTGGCATTCCCTGCACACAGCGCCCGTGATCGTTCTCACACGAGCTCCAGGGGCCAGCAGACCAGAGGTGTTAGAGGGGCAGAAATCAGAAGTGGCGTTGGCCAGAGGGGTTTTCTGACCAGGTTGTGGAGTGATTTTTCTATGACCGCAGACAGGACAGGTACTGCAGCATCAATTCAAAGTGACAGGAGACAACATTTGTCCAGTATGGTTACAAACTATTTTTCATCCCTTATCGACGTTCTCCCTCAACCGTCATTCCCATTTGATTACTGGGCATCCAAATTAGACACCTGGCCAGAATTGGCAGAATATGCATTGCAGGAGCTTGCTTGCCCGGCAGCTAGTGTCCTATCAGAAAGAGTATTCAGTGCTGCAGGTTCAATACTAACAGAAAAAAGGACTCGTCTGGCTACCCAAAATGTAGATGATCTAACCTTCATTAAAATGAACCACAACTGGATTTCAAAATCTTTTGCCCCACCCTGCCCGGCTGACACCTAGCTTTCCTATGAAAAGGTCTTGCCTGTGGACTATTCTGAATGACTTTTCCAATCTCGTAATTTTCTTCACCTGATTGTCCAGCATACGACATGTTTCCACCTCACGAAATGGCCAAACTCCCCACACGGGGCCGTGCTATCGCCACTTTGCGCTTGGACCCTTGAGAGTGCTGTTTGTCTGAAGAGGTGGGTGTGGCCGCTTTTGGTCGACGGCACTGCCACTGGGTCCCTCATAGTACAATAAAGTGTCTCTGGCGGTGGTGGTGCGCACCCAACGTCAGACACACCGTTGTAATATGAGGGGCCCTGTGCCTGTACCGCCGGCCACAAGACAGTTCCCCCCCCCAGCTCAAACAGTGCTCTACCACTAGCAAAATTATCTCTCACAGCTTCACCAATGTGTAGTCTAGGCGCTGACATCCTTCAATGCCTGGCACTGACAATACCATTGTTTTGACATTTTTGTTATGTTAGGCCTTCGAAGCCTGTCTGCGGTCCCTTCTTTCTACAACTACTACACTGACCAGGCCACTGCTGGCCGTGTTACCCTGGAACCAATTTAAAAGTGCCTACAGTCAGCCCAATTTTGTTATGTTAGGCCTTCGAAGACTGTCTGCCGTCACTCCTTCCACTAGACTTCCACTGACCATACACTGCTGCCCATGTACCCCTGGAACCAATTTAAAGTGCCTACAGCCAGCCCAATTTTGTTATGTTAGGCCTTCGAAGCCTGTCTGCGGTCACTCCTTCCACTAGACTTCCACTGACCAGACCACTGCTGCCCGTGTACCCCTGCAACCAATTTAAAAGTGCCTACAGCCAGCCCAAGTTTGTTATGTTAGGCCTTGGAAGCCTGTCTGCGGTCACTCCTTCCACTAGACTTCCACTGACCAGACCACTGCTGCCCGTGTACCCCTGGAACCAATTTAAAAGTGCCTACAGCCAGCCCAAGTTTGTTATGTTAGGCCTTCGAAGCCTGTCTGCGGTCACTCCTTCCACTAGACTTCCACAGACCAGACCACTCCTGCCCGTGTACCCCTGGAACCAATTTAAAAGTGCCTACAGCCAGCCCAAGTTTGTTATGTTAGGCCTTGGAAGCCTGTCTGCGGTCACTCCTTCCACTAGACTTCCACAGACCAGACCACTGCTGCCCGTGTACCCCTGGAACCAATTTAAAAGTGCCTACAGCCAGCCCAAGTTTGTTATGTTAGGCCTTGGAAGCCTGTCTGCGGTCACTCCTTCCACTAGACTTCCACTGACCAGACCACTGCTGCCCGTGTACCCCTGGAACCAATTTAAAAGTGCCTACAGCCAGCCCAAGTTTGTTATGTTAGGCCTTCGAAGCCTGTCTGCGGTCACTCCTTCCACTAGACTTCCACAGACCAGACCACTGCTGCCCGTGTACCCCTGGAACCAATTTAAAAGTGCCTACAGCCAGCCCAAGTTTGTTATGTTAGGCCTTGGAAGCCTGTCTGCGGTCACTCCTTCCACTAGACTTCCACTGACCAGACCACTGCTGCCCGTGTACCCCTGGAACCAATTTAAAAGTGCCTACAGCCAGCCCAAGTTTGTTATGTTAGGCCTTCGAAGCCTGTCTGCGGTCACTCCTTCCACTAGACTTCCACTGACCATACACTGCTGCCCATGTACCCCTGGAACAAATTTAAAAGTGCCTACAGCCAGCCCAAGTTTGTTATGTTAGGCCTTCGAAGCCTGTCTGCGTCCCGTTCTTTCAACTACAACTACACTGACCAGGCCACTGATGGCCGTGTTCCCCTGGAACCAATTTTAACTTGCCTACAGCCAGCCCAATGTTAGGCCTTTGATGCCTGTCTGCCGTCACTCCTTCCACTAGGCCTCCACTGACCTGTCTATTGCTGCCCGTGTACCCCTTGAACCAACATCATTAAATATAAAAAAAATTAATTTGATTATAAAAAATAAGATCGTGTTGAGATCTCAAATGCAGACATTTTAACAATCAAAACAAACACACAACAAATATCTGGAACTGTACTACAAAGGTCCAACAGCTACAATTTCTTTCTCCTGCAAGAAGTTAACTGAAAGTTTTTTGGAGTTGTTAACACAGATATGGCATCCACCGAGTGTTGTCCTGTCGCGTCTCCTTTAAATTATTTCCAATAAGATGTTAAACTATTAATTTAATAAAATCAATAATTAAAAAAATAATTGAGTAAGTCAAAAGCACATTGCAAATAAACATTAATTACAAATCAAGAAGCATGGCGCGTCCGAGGGTGAGTAGATACCGAATAAGAATATAATCACCCTCGGACGCGCAATGCTTATTTACAACAGCCTTCCTTCCTAAGAATCAGCCCTTTCGTGGTGTAGAGAGAGGTTGTGTTACACTCCAAGGTGTTCCCCGGGTTGCCTTTCATGAGCTTCGATCTTCCGGCTCTCGTTTAGTAGTTGGTGGAAACTACGCTGCATTAGGCCTACAAATTTGGTATGGGGTGTAGAGACAGGTTGTGTTACACTCCAAGGTTTTCACCAGGTTGCCTTTCCTGAGCTTCGATCTTCATGCTCTCGTTTAGTAGGTGTCGGAAAGTAGGCTGCATTAGGCCTACAAATTGGGTATGGGGTGGAGAGAGATGGTGTGTTACACTCCAAGGTGTTCCCCAGGTTTCCTTGCCATTGCTTCGGTCTTCCGACTCTCGTTTAGTAGTTGTAGAAAAGTACACAGCATTAGGCCTACAAAATGGGTATGGGGTGGAGAGAGATGGTGTGTTACACTCCAAGGTGTTCCCCAGGTTGCCTTTCCTGAGCTTCTATGTTCAGGCTCTCATTAAATTGTGGTTAAATGGAACAACTGCATTTGGCGTACTAGTTGGTTTGGGGCCTACTATCGGTGTCTGCCACTCCTTGCTGTTCTCCTGGTTTCCTGTCCTGAAATACCATTTTCAGCCTCTCGTTAAGTAGTTGTTAATGTTAGACTGCATTTGGCCTACTAGTTGGTTTGGGGCCTACTATCGGTGTCTGCCACTCCTTGCTGTTCTCCTCCACTGAACAAAGCTGTGCCGCCTGTTTACTACGGTTGCCAATTTTGAACTGCATTTCGACTACTTACTGATTTGGCCCTACTCTCTGTGTCAGCCTCTCATTCCAGTTGTCCTCCACTGCAATGCCCCCTGGTTATTCCTGTGTTACCAATTTTGAACTGCATTTAGCCCACTTTCTTCTTTGGGCCTATATCTGTGTTTCCACTTCATCGTGCCCATTGCCCAGCCAGTGATAGATGAGTCTGCTGGTACATTGACCCATAACGCAACATTCCCCGTGCACGCTACACAACAACATTGTGACCCTGCTGAAAGTCAGGTTGCTCTTCCCGCATACCATACCACCTTACACGGGGACAAAGAGGAAGGTGCAGATGAAAGTGCAGGTTCCTTCATCAGGTGGGGGGAGGAATACTAGTTGGCGACGTCACTGGCACAGGGCCTCTCATAGTACGCAAAAGTGTTGCTGCCGGTGGGAGGCGCCCCCGCCGTGCAAACACACCGCTGTACTTTGAGGGGCCCTGTGCCAGTGCCAATGCCAACGAGTGGGCCCCCCCTGCTTGCTCAGGTTCACAGCACTTGCAAAGTTGAAATACTTACCTCTCCCTGCTCCACTGCCGTGACGTGGTCCAGATTTCCTGGGCCCACTAATTACTTGAACCAGCCCTACCCCCCACAACTTTAGCCAAATGACCCCCAATTTCAAATGCCTTCCAATTATTATAAGGTAAATTACGCTTGACAAGCTTCATTAAGAAGAATGGATGGTTTTGACATTAAAATGGGCACTCTAGGTGTTTTCCTGGCCCCCACTCACTGCCGACTATGCTGCCCCATTGACTTGCATTGGGTTTCGTGTTTCGGTCGATCCCGACTTTACGTCATAATCGGCCGATTTCACTCGACCCGACTTTGGACATAGTCGGGTTTCGCAAAACCCGGCTCGACTCTAAAAAGGTCAAGGTCGCTCAACTCTATTGCTGACTGTTTTTAGTTAGTATCTGATACTTCTAACTGTAATGTAGGGTAAAGAAGTGTATCAAAAAGTCTCAGAAGACAACACACAACTTGTCCTTGAATTTAAGAAGACTTATTACAAAGGACATTTTACACTGGCATGCAAGTAAATGTACATTTCTAGATTTCACATAGATTTTTTTATGTCAAACAATAAAGGTTGACCGGTTGTAATAAATAGGTTGTGACTATGAGTAATGTACAACATCATTTAGACAATGCTAAGCAAATGTATACAGAAGGATCACAATGTATCGCGGGTGTCAATAACAGATCTGTGGTTAATCACACGGCAGCAGAGTCACCCACAGCTGCTCAGCAATGGAGCCAACACTGGGCACAATCAGGAGTAGCCAAATGCAGTGATCCTTTTATTATAGAATACCCTAATACACTGCACACAAAATAAAAGGGACACTTGCATATAACAGAATAATCAAAATCAATTCAACTTCAGGGATATAAATCTCCGCGGTCGGGAAGCATCAGCGATTGCGAATGATTTCACCTGCTTTGGTGCAAATGAAAGCGACAACACGTGCACTGGAGAGGAACAGCAAGACGACCCCGATAAACCAAATGTTTTTGCCGAACGATTGACCACAGACAATTCCTCTATCCTTATCCTTCCATGGGGATTCTTCTCTAGTTTTGCACTTTGCAATTATTTTTGTCACTATTGGTAGCATGAGGCAGTACCGGCAGCCCATTCAGGTTGCACAGGTTGTCCAGCTCCTCCTGTTTTCTAGCACAGTCTCAGGAGCATGAAGCAGATACCAGGACAGGCGCATTACTGGAGGAGAACTACATCAAACCAACTGCAGGACTGGTATCTGCTCCTTTGTTATTCAATTTACTGGGCGATCTGTGAAGCTGCGGTGAGAGACTTCAAAGGTCCAGCAGTCATGAAGACCATCACATCTCACTGTATGGCTCCAGAAGCCAAGATGATATTTAAAAAATGTGAGGAAGTTGATATTTGCGTAATTCCCAATATATTGTAGTGTATTCTTTCTGATAACTCCAAATATGCAGAGTCGCTTTAATTACAACTGTTTGGTAATGGCCGGGAGCCCTGCTTTTAGACCTCAGGTTTCCATGCTGTGTCATCAGCTCCCGTCATGTGCTCTTCTGATCAATACACATCAAGCACATTCATGTAACATTTATCACGTGTCTCGCTGTTTTCCCGGGGAACATATGATTCATTATAGTCAGTTTGTTATAAGATCTGCTATATCTTAAAGCAGCACTTATACAGCAGCGGTTTCTCTCTTCACAGCGAATGTCTGATAAAGGCAGAGGTGATAAATCTCCTGCCCCTGCTGCTGCTATCACGAGGCTCTGCAGTTCCAAGAGGAACAGCTCTTTAAATTGCCTGTGTCTCCTCATACTGCTGGAGACACCCACCTCTTTACGCTGCCTTAGGCAGTGCCTAATCTAACCTAATGGAATAGCCCTCCCTGCCTGGTGCATAAAACCTCAGTCTGCAATAGTGACACGAGAGACAAACTAGGAATGACTCCAGTGGAGGTTGAACATGAGAGATGTAGTCGACAGGAGGTTTAATGAAGGCGGCTGAACGAGACTAGAGCTTCTCAAATTCTCTGCTCAGAGAAGTGGATGGTTCAGCACTCTGGACAGTGTCTCATTGCGAAAGGAAAGCAGTGAATGAGAAGGTTCAGCACTCTGGACAGCATTCAATCCGATGGAAAGGCTATAGAGTGAATTGGAGACTTCAGTACTCTGGACAGCTACAACTCACACAATGAAGACTCGATCGTTGAGCAGATGATTCCCCGATAACTTGCATTATCACGCTGAAGTTTGAAGTCTCCGCAAGGAGTTTTTCTTCTTTCTTTCTTTCCAATAAGAATCACCATTCATTACTTATCATCAAATAATATGTATTGTAGGAAAAGTTTACATTAGAGCAAATCAGAATAACCAAACAAGCTCCTCTGAAGGTTAATGGTCGATAGTTGGCTTTTTTGCTTAATCTGAAAGGAATGATGATTGGAGAAGCATGTGCACCAGTACCCAAATCATTGGAAGCCTCTTGGTGCTCTCTGTGTTGGAGATAGGACTGGGCTTGTCCAGTGTGGCTGTGGGAGCTGTCACTTTTGCCTGGGTGAGGACAAGGATGGATCCACCACCACAGCTGGGAGACTCTTCTCCGGTATGGAGCGGGGCGTGTGTACGTTAGTCATTTCACTATCTTTTCACTTTTATTAATCAAAGATTTGCTTAGGATAGTTATACTTTATATTGGTAATTAGCTACAAAAATGCAGTTGTCTATGAATGCCTGTGAATGTTAGTGAAAGCAATAATTGTGTTAACAGTGTTATTCATTATTATTACTGAAACCACTTAGTGCAATAATTAACGTCTTTTCAATGTGACCTTTACATTTTGGGTGGTAACAAAGCTGCTGCATAATGTATGATCGTAAACAGCATTTCCTAAGAAACATATTAAATATTCTATTATTTTTACTATTATTTTGGGCATAGTTTATGCACGGGGGGATGAAGTGGTACAGTAATCACATATATCACTGTCATCTAAATCAAGATAATCTAATATATTCATAGATATTTTTAGTTCCCCAATTTTCTATTTAAATGCCGGTTTTCTGAGAGTACTGAATGTCATGACTGGTAGGCTGTGAATACGACAAGTGAGAGTCAATGGAAATACAATAAGTTAGAGATCATATGTAGCAAACCATCTGTTTTATTAGTCTTGTTACGTCATGCAAAATGTTGTCACTCTTACATACTACAGAGTAAAAGCCAACAATGAGAGAGTTAATATTGTAAAGCGATAATGTTTTATGCTGGCATTCCTCAATGAGATCTGGGAATCATATAACTATTAATCAAGAAAAGTAATGCCACCTTAGATTACATGAATATAGTTGGCACATAGTGATGTTCAGTGTTCCAAAACCATCACTGGAAAATCCAGTCAGATACTTTATCCTAAATAATTCTACGGCAATATTATATACGGAAAGTAATGGCGCTGTCACTTTGTGCTTGGATAGGTTTAAATGAGTGTAAACAATGGGATCCTGACTTTTTAAAGAAGAAAATGAAATGTGTTGAAGGATATTTTTATGCAAGGAGATGTTTTATTTTTTAATTGTCCATTGCCTTCATCATTGCTTTGAGCTTATTGTGAAAAAGAATGCATTACAAATGCTTTTTGTTTGTGGTAAGCATCATAGTTTGCTGCATACAGTAGTTGTAGACTTGTCATAGTGCCCATGAGACCATTATTTAGTGTTGTAAGTGATCACAATGGGCAAATAAGCATCAGTAAAGCAATGAAAAAAATGTTTTGGTCTGATGAATTATGTTTTCTCTTAAATACATATATGGTATTTGGCAAAAAAAAAGGTAAGCCTAAATAACTGAGCGACTTTGTCAAGGGTCAAATTGTGATGGCTAGACAACTGGGTCAGAGCATGCAGAAAACGGCAGGTCTTGTGGGATGTTTATGGTAGCAAAAGTGGTCTAAGGAAGGACATCCATCACTCTAGATCTAATCACAAAGGCCAGTCAGTCTGGTCCTACAGAAAAGTTACTGCAGCACAAATTGCTAAAGCCTTACTGGTGGCTATGATGGAAAGGGTGACCAGAAAAATGCCCACAGGAAAAATGCCCACATGAAAATTGCCCACAGGAAAATTGCCCACATGGAAAATTGCCCACACAGAAAATTGCCCACATGGAAAATTGCCCACATGGAAAATTGCCCACACATAAAATTGCCCACACAGAAAATTGCCCACACGGAACACTGCCCACACATAAAATTGCCAATGGCAGCATCACAAAGTTTCAGATCCATGATATTTGAGGTGCAAGGTGAAGAATGCCCACAGAAAATTGCCCACAGGCTGAATTATAGGTTAGGTTAAATGCTCTGTAGGTTCAGGGGGATAGTATATGCATTTATACATGAAATGCTCTGCAGGGCAGAAGAATAATATAGAATTATAAGTGACATGCTCTGCAGGATAGAGAATAGCAAAGACCTACAGGTTAAATGCTCTGCAGGACAGGGGGATAGTATGCAGGTATATGTGAGATGCTGTGCAGGGCAGAAGAATAATATAGAATTATAGGTGAGATGCTCTGCTTGACAGAAGAATAATATAGAATTATAGGTGAGAAGCTCTGCAGGACAGAAAATAGCAAAGAGATATAGTTTAAATGCTCTGCAGGACAGGGGGATAGTATGCAGGTATATGTGAGGTGCTGTGCAGGGCAGAAGAATAATATAGAATTATAGGTGAGATACTCTGCAGAACAGAGAATAGCAAAGATCTCTAGGTTAAATGCTCTGCAGGACAGGGGGATAGTATGCAGGTATACGTGAGATGCTCTGCAGAACAGAGAATAGTATAGAATCATAGGTGAGATTCTCTGCAGAACAGAAGAATGTCGGCGATAATTGCCCACACAGAAAACTACCGACAAGTTTGTTAAGAACAGTTTATTAAGGAGTTCTAATAACAACAATAACTTAAGTTCATTAAACAATCATTGCACACCTGAAAATAATTGGCTGCCGGGTGATAGTCCTTGACTTCCATGGGCTCCATTGAAATACAATACAGTACAACACAGGTAGCAAAGAAAATGCAGAATGGATTTCAACAAAGGTCTCTGGACCCAGTTTACTTCTCCAGGTTCTACAGGTTCGGTTCACTCATCCCTAGTCCCAGAGTACAGATTCTGTTCTTAGGAGTTGTCATTCCACTGTGCTAACAATAATTCTACTCTCATTGTGGCATTTGTGGTGTATCTGGGCCTAGAGACCCTAATTCGACTCTCATTGTGGTGTGTCTGGGCCTAGAGACCCTTATTCCACGCTCATTGTGGTGTGTCTGGGCTTAGAGACCCTTATTCCACTCTCATTGTGGTATGTCTGGGCCTAGAGACCCTTATTCCACTCTCATTGTAGTGTGTCTGGACCTAGAGACCCTTATTCAAATCCAGTCTGCATTTCCTTCCATCCTATGCCTTCCTGCACCTGCAATATATGTGTATGATACTGTTATGACCTGGTGGTTAGGACAATAATGGACCTGGTGGTTAAGAGCACACGGAAAGACCTGATAGTTACTAATAATATAGGACGAGCTCTGAGACGTGGGAACTCTGCTGACCGCAATCCCTAATCCTATCACACACACTAGAAATAGCCGTGGATTGCTCCTAACACTCCCTATGCAACTCGTCACAGCCTAAGGAACTAGCTAGCCCTGAAGATAGAAAAATAAAGCCTACCTTGCCTCAGAAAAATTCCCCAAAGGAAAAGGCAGCCCCCCACATATAATGATTGTGAGTAAAGATGAAAATTACAAACACAGAGATGAAATAAATTTAGCAAAGTGAGGCCCGACTTACTGAATAGACTGAGGATAGGAAAGGTAACTTTGCGGTCAGCACAAAAAACTACAAAAAGGCCACGCAGAGGGCGCAAAAAGACCCTCCGCACTGACTCACGGTGCGGAGGCGCTCCCTCTGCGTCCCAGAGCTTCCAGCAAGCAAGACAAAAATCAAAATAGCAAGCTGGACAGAAAAATAGCAAACAAGAGAAAAACAAGCAGGAACTTAGCTTCTGCTGGGAAGACAGGTCACAAGAACGATCCAGGAGTGAACTAGACCAATACTGGAACATTGACAGGTGGCATGGAGCAATGATCTAAGTGGAGTTAAATAGAGCAGCCAGCTAACGAATTAACCTCGTTACCTGTGGAAGGAAACTCAGAAGCCGCAGCCCCACTCACAACCACCAGAGGAAGCCCATGGACAGAACCAGCCGAAGTACCATTCATGACCACAGGAGGGAGCTCAACAACAGAATTCACAACAGTACCCCCCCCTTGAGGAGGGGTCACCGAACCCTCACCAGAGCCCCCAGGCAGACCAGGACGAGCCAAACGAAAGGCACGAACCAGATCGGCAGCATGAACATCGGAGGCAAAGACCCAGGAATTATCTTCCTGACCATAACCCTTCCACTTGACCAGGTACTGGAGTTTCCGTCTCGAAATATGAGAATCCAAAATCTTCTCCACCACATACTCCAACTCCCCCTCAACCAACACCGGGGCAGGAGGATCAACGGATGGAACCACAGGCGCCACGTATCTCCGCAACAACGACCTATGGAATACATTATGGATGGCAAAAGAAGCTGGAAGGGTCAAACGAAATGACACAGGATTGAGAACCTCAGAAATCTTATACGGACCAATGAAACGAGGCTTAAACTTAGGAGAGGAAACCTTCATAGGAACATAACGAGACGTCAACCAAACCAAATCCCCAACACGAAGTCGGGGACCCACACAGCGCCGGCGGTTAGCGAAACGTTGAGCCTTCTCCTGGGACAATGTCAAATTGTCCACCACATGAGTCCAAATCTGCTGCAACCTATCCACCACAGTATCTACACCAGGACAGTCCGAAGACTCAACCTGCCCTGAAAAGAAACGAGGATGGAAACCAGAATTGCAGAAAAACGGCGAAACCAAAGTAGCCGAGCTGGCCCGATTATTAAGGGCGAACTCAGCCAAAGGCAAAAAGGACACCCAATCATCCTGATCAGCAGAAACAAAGCATCTCAGATATGTTTCCAAAGTCTGATTAGTTCGTTCGGTTTGGCCATTTGTCTGAGGATGGAAAGCCGAGGAAAAAGACAAATCAATGCCCATCCTAGCACAAAAGGCTCGCCAAAACCTCGAAACAAACTGGGAACCTCTGTCCGAAACGATGTTCTCCGGAATGCCATGTAAACGAACCACATGCTGGAAAAACAATGGCACCAAATCAGAGGAGGAAGGCAATTTAGACAAGGGTACCAAATGGACCATCTTAGAGAAGCGATCACAAACCACCCAAATGACCGACATCTTTTGAGAGACAGGGAGATCCGAAATAAAATCCATAGAGATATGCGTCCAGGGCCTCTTCGGGACCGGCAAGGGCAAAAGCAACCCACTGGCACGAGAAGAGCAGGGCTTAGCCCGAGCACAAGTCCCACAGGACTGCACAAAAGAACGCACATCCCGCGACAAAGACGGCCACCAAAAGGATCTAGCCACCAAATCTCTGGTACCAAAGATTCCAGGATGACCAGCCAACACCAAACAATGAACCTCAGAGATAACTCTACTAGTTCATTTATCAGGGACAAACAGTTTCTCCGCTGGGCAACGGTCAGGTCTATCAGCCTGAAAATTTTGCAGCACCCGCAGCAAATCAGGGGAGATGGCAGACAAAATTACCCCCTCTTTGAGAATACCCGCCGGCTCAGGAACACCCGGAGAGTCGGGCACAAAACTCCTTGACAGGGCATCAGCCTTCACATTCTTAGAGCCTGGAAGGTACGAAACCACAAAATCAAAACGGGAGAAAAATAGCGACCAACGAGCCTGTCTAGGATTCAACCGTTTGGCAGACTCGAGAAAGGTCAAATTCTTGTGATCCGTCAAGACCACCACGCGATGCTTGGCTCCTTCAAGCCAATGACGCCACTCCTCGAATGCCCACTTCATGGCCAACAACTCTCGATTGCCAACATCATAATTGCGCTCAGCAGGCGAAAACTTTCTAGAAAAGAAGGCACATGGTTTCATCACCGAGCCATCAGAACTTCTCTGCGACAAAACAGCCCCTGCTCCAATCTCAGAAGCATCAACCTCGACCTGAAACGGGAGCGAAACATCTGGCTGGCACAACACAGGGGCAGAAGAAATATGACGCTTCAACTCCTGAAAAGCTTCCACAGCCGCAGAAGACCAATTGACCACATCAGCACCCTTCTTGGTCAAATCAGTCAACGGTTTAGCAACACTAGAAAAATTACTGATGAAGCGACGATAAAAATTAGCAAAGCCCAGGAACTTTTGCAGACTCTTTACAGATGTCGGCTGAGTCCAATCATAAATGGCCTGGACTTTAACAGGGTCCATCTCGATAGTAGAAGGTGAAAAAATGAAACCCAAAAATGAAACCTTCTGAACTCCAAAGAGACACTTTGACCCCTTCACAAACAAAGAATTCGCACGAAGGACCTGGAACACCATTCTGACCTGCTTCACGTGAGACTCCCAATCATCCGAGAAGACCAAAATATCATCCAAATATACAATCAGGAATTTATCCAGGTACTCTCGGAAGATGTCATGCATAAAGGACTGAAATACTGATGGAGCATTGGAAAGCCCGAATGGCATAACCAGGTACTCAAAATGGCCCTCGGGCGTATTAAATGCTGTTTTCCATTCATCGCCCTGTTTAATACGCACAAGATTATACGCACCACGAAGATCTATCTTGGTGAACCAACTAGCCCCCTTAATCCGAGCAAATAAATCAGACAGCAGCGACAAAGGGTACTGAAATTTGACTGTGATCTTATTAAGAAGGCGGTAATCAATACAAGGTCTCAAAGAACCATCCTTCTTGGCCACAAAAAAGAACCCTGCTCCCAATGGTGACGACGACGGGCGAATATGACCCTTCTCCAAGGATTCCTTTACATAACTCCGCATAGCGGCGTGCTCTGGCACAGATAAATTGAACAGTCGGCCCTTAGGAAACTTACTACCAGGAATCAAATTGATAGCACAATCGCAATCCCTATGAGGAGGTAGGGCACTGGATTTTGGCTCATCAAATACATCCCGGTAATCCGACAAAAACTCCGGGACTTCAGAAGGGGTGGATGACGAAATAGACAAAAATGGAACATCACCATGTACCCCCTGACAACCCCAGCTGGACACAGACATAGATTTCCAATCCAATACTGGATTATGGACCTGTAGCCATGGCAACCCCAAAACGACCACATCATGCAGATTATACAACACCAAAAAGCGAATATCCTCCTGATGTGCAGGAGCCATGCACATGGTCAATTGGGTCCAGTGCTGGGGCTTATTCTTGGCCAAAGGCGTAGAATCAATTCCTCTCAATGGAATAGGATACTGCAAGGGCTCCAAGAAAAAACCACAGCGCCTAGCAAACTCCAAGTCCATCAAATTCAGGGCAGTGCCTGAATCCACAAATGCCATAACAGAAAAGGATGACAAAGAGCAAATCAGAGTAACGGACAAAAGAAATTTCGACTGTACCGTACCAATGGTGGCAGACCTAGCGAACCGCTTAGTGCGCTTAGGACAATCGGAGATAGCATGAGTGGAATCACCACAGTAAAAACACAGCCCGTTCCGACGTCTGTGTTCTTGCCGTTCAGCTCTGACCAAAGTCCTATCACATTGCATAGGCTCAGGTCTATGCTCAGATAATACCGCCAAATGATGCACAGCTTTACGCTCACGCAAGCGTCGATCGATCTGAATGGCCAAAGACATAGACTCATTCAGACCAGCAGGCATGGGAAATCCCACCATGACATCTTTAAGGGCTTCAGAGAGACCCTTTCTGAAAATTGCTGCCAGGGCACATTCATTCCACTGAGTGAGTACAGACCACTTCCTAAACTTCTGACAATATATCTCTACCTCATCCTGACCCTGACACAGAGCCAGCAAGATTTTCTCTGCCTGATCCACTGAATTTGGTTCATCATAAAGCAATCCGAGCGCCAGAAAAAGCGCATCAACATCACGCAATGCCGGATCTCCTGGTGCAAGGGAAAATGTCCAGTCTTGAGGGTCGCCACGTAAAAAAGAAATAATGATTTTCACTTGTTGAACAGGGTCACCTGAGGAGCGAGGTTTCAAAGCAAGAAACAATTTACAATTATTTTTGAAATTCAGAAACTTAGATCTATCCCCAAAAAACAAATCAGAAATAGGAATCCTAGGCTCTAACATCGGATTCAGAACCACAAAATCTTGAATGTTTTGTACCCTTGCAGTGAGATTATTCACACAAGAGGACAGACCTTGAATGTCCATATCTACACCTGAATCCTGAACCACCCAGAGGTAAAGGGGAAAAGAGAGGCAAAACACACTGCAAAGAAAAAAAAATGGTCTCAGAACTTCTCTTATCCCTCTATTGAGATGCATTAATACTTTGGGCCACCTGTACTGTTATGACCTGGTGGTTAGGACAATAATGGACCTGGTGGTTAAGAGCACACGGAAAGACCTGATAGTTACTAATAATATAGGACGAGCTCTGAGACGTGGGAACTCTGCTGACCGCAATCCCTAATCCTATCACACACACTAGAAATAGCCGTGGATTGCTCCTAACACTCCCTATGCAACTCGTCACAGCCTAAGGAACTAGCTAGCCCTGAAGATAGAAAAATAAAGCCTACCTTGCCTAAGAGAAATTCCCCAAAGGAAAAGGCAGCCCCCCACATATAATGACTGTGAGTAAAGATGAAAATTACAAACACAGAGATGAAATAGATTTAGCAAAGTGAGGCCCGACTTACTGAACAGACTGAGGATAGGAAAGGTAACTTTGCGGTCAGCACAAAAAACTACAAAAAGGCCACGCAGAGGGCGCAAAAAGACCCTCCGCACCGACTCACGGTGCGGAGGCGCTCCCTCTGCGTCCCAGAGCTTCCAGCAAGCAAGACAAAAATCAAAATAGCAAGCTGGACAGAAAAATAGCAAACAAGAGAAAAACAAGCAGGAACTTAGCTTCTGCTGGGAAGACAGGTCACAAGAACGATCCAGGAGTGAACTAGACCAATACTGGAACATGGACAGGTGGCATGGAGCAATGATCTAAGTGGAGTTAAATAGAGCAGCCAGCTAACGAATTAACCTCGTCACCTGTGGAAGGAAACTCAGAAGCCGCAGCCCCACTCACAACCACCAGAGGAAGCCCATGGACAGAACCAGTGTGTGTGATAGGATTAGGGATTGCGGTCAGCAGAATTCCCACGTCCCAGAGCTCGTCCTTTATTATCAGTAACTATCAGGTCATTCCGTGTGCTCTTAACCACCAGGTCCATTATTGTCCTGACCACCAGGTCATAACAGGTTAGGTTTGTAGTTAGGGTTATGGTTAGGGTTGGGATTAGGGCTAGGGGTGTATTGGGGTTAGGGTTGGGATTAGGGTTAGGGTTGGGATTAGGGTTAGGGGTGTGTTGGGGTTAGGGTTGTGATTAGGGTTATGGTTAGGGTTGTGATTAGGGTTATGGTTAGGGATTGGATTAGGGTGTGTGGGGGTCAGGGTTGTGATTAGGGTTATGGTTAGGGTTGAGATTAGGGTTAGGGGTGTGTTGAGGTTAGGGTTGCAATTAGGATTATAGTTAGGGTTGGGATTAGGGTTGGGGTGTGTTGGGGATAGGGTTGTGATTAGGGTTATGGTTGGGATTGGGATTAGGGTGTGTTGGAGTTAGGGTTGTGATTAGGGTTATAGTTAAGGTTTGGGATTAGGGTTATGGGTGTGTTGGGGTTAGGGTTGGAGTTAGAATTGGGGGGTTTCCACTGTTTAGATACATCAGGGAGTCTCCAAACGTGACATCGCTCCACCATTGATTCCAGCCAATTTTGCGTTCAAAAAAGTCAAATGGTGCTTCCTTCCTTCTGAGCTCTGCCGTGTGCCCAAACAGTGGTTTACCCCCACATATGGGGCATCAGCATACTCAGAACAAATAGGACAACAACTTTTGGGGTCCAGTTTCTCTTGTTACCCTTGGGAAAATAAAAAAAAATCATTTTTGTGCATATTTTTTTTTAATTTTCACGGCTCTGCGTTATAAACTTCTGTGAAGCACTTGGGCGTTCAAAGTGCTCACCACACATCTAGATAAGTTCCTTTGGGGGTCTAGTTTCCAAAATGGGTTTACTTGTGGGGGGTTTCTACTGTTTAGGCACATCAAGGGCTCTGCAAACGCAACATGATGCCTGTAGCCCATCCCATCAAAGTCTGCATTCAAAAACATCACTACTTCCCTTCAGATCCCTGACGTGTGCCCAAACAGTGGTCCCCCCACACATGGGGTATCGGCGTACTCAGGATAAACTGGACAACAACTTTTTGGGTCAAATTTCTCCTGTTATCCTTGTGAAAATAAAAAATTGCGAGCTAAAATATAATTTTTGAGGAAAAAAAAGATTTTTCATTTTCACGTCACTGCGTTATAAACTTCTGTGAAGTACTTGGGGGTTCAAAGTGCTCACCACATATCTAGATAAGTTCCTTAAGGGGTCTAGTTTCTAAAATGGTGTCATTTGTGGGGGTTTCCACTGTTTAGGCACATCAGGGGCTCTCCAAACGTGACATTGTGTCCGATCTCTATTCCAGCCAATTCTGCATTGAAAAAGTCAAACGGCACTCTTTCCCTTCTGAGCTCTGCCACATGCCCAAACAGTGGTTTATCCCCACATGGGGTATTGACGTATTCAGGAGAAATTGCACAACAAATTAAATTTTGTGGTTAATTTTCTCTTTTTACACTTGTGACAATAAAAAAAATTGGTTGTGAAGTAAAATGTTTGTAAAAAAAGTTAAACGTAAATTTTTTCCTTCCACATTGCTTCAGTTCCTGTGAAGCACCTAAAGTGTCAATAAACTTCTTGAACGTGGTTTTGAGCACCTGGAGGGGTGTAGCTTTTATAATGGTGTCATGTTTGGGTATTTTCTGTCATGTTACTCCCTCAAAGTGACTTTCAATGTAAGATGGTCTCTAAAATAAATGGTTTTGTTAATTTTGTTGTAAAAATGAGAAATCTCTGGTCAACTTTTATCCCTTATAACTTCCTAACAAAAACAAATTTTGTTTCTAAAATTGTGCTGATGTAAAGTAGACATGTGGAGAATGTTATTTATTAACTATTTTGTGTGACAAATCTCTCTGATTTAAGGGCATAAAAATTCAAAGTTTGAAAATTGCAAAATTTTTAAATTTTTAGCCATATTTAGTTTTTTTTTCATATATAAACGCAAGTAATATCGAAGAAATTTTACCAGTATCATGAAGTACAATATGCAGGGCCGTATTTGCCACTAGGCACTCGAGGGCACGTTCCCAAGGCGGCGCCTATGCGGGGGGGGCGGCACCAGAGAAAAGTTTTTTTATTTTTAAGGTCCGGCGGGGTCACCTGGTCTCTGTCCCTAATAATACCCGCCCCCCCCCGTGTTCGCCCGCCCTTGCCCCGACATCATACAGTCAGTGTCAATACATAGATACTCACCTAGCTAGCTCCAGCGATGCCTGGTCTGGTCTGGTCTCCGCGTCGGCCGGCGGCAGCTCGTCCTGCGTGAGGTGCATTCAGGTGGTACCGCTGCTCATTAAGTTCATGAATATGCACATATTCATGAACTTAATGAGCGGTACCACCTGACCGCTCACGCAGGAGGACGAGGGTGCTACGCCGCCGCCGGGACAGAGGTGGATTCCGCGCAGTGAGAAAGGAGTCGGACGGCGACGGACCGACGGTGACTCGGAGTCGGTGAGTATGAATGTCGACAGCCAGGGTGGGAGGACGGCGGGGGGACGACCGTGGACGGGGAGCGGAGCAGTGAGCCGAGCCATGATAGGATGCATTCATGGGACTGGAGCGCGGAGTGGCGGGGTCGGGGAGCCTCAGCCGATGAGCCACCCAGCCCAGGCCCATGAATGATGGTGACGCTGATGCGGCGCCCGGCGGGCCCATGCATGGAGGATGGAGCCTGGGGGCGGCTGGCCAGGGGGGAGAGGAGGGCGGCGATGAGCCACGCGTACAGGAGGGAGGGGGGGATGGGAGATTAGCCAGAGCCACCCCTGCATACAGGGAGGCCTGGGAGGGGGACAAAACATGAGCCACGCATGGGGGGGATGGGAGATCAGCGGCTCATCTCCCATCCCCCCCATGCGTGGCTCATGTTTTGTCCCCCTCCCAGGCCTCATCATGAGCCAGAGCCACCCCTGCATACAGAGAGGCCTGGGAGGGGGACAAAACATGAGCCACGCATGGGGGGGGATGGGAGATCAGCGGCTCATCTCCCATCCCCCCATGCATGGCTCATGTTTTGTCCCCCTCCCAGGCCTCCCTGTATGCAGGGGTGACTCTCTGGCTCATCTCCCATCCCCCCCATGCGTGGCTCATGTTTTGTCCCCCTCCCAGGCCTCATCATGAGCCAGAGCCACCCCTGCATACAGAGAGGCCTGGGAGGGGGACAAAACATGAGCCACGCATGGGGGGGATGGGAGATGAGTCAGAAAGTCACCCCTGCATACAGGATGGCCTGGGAGGGGGACAAAACATGAGCCACGCATGGGGGGCATGGGAGATGAGCCAGAGCCACCCCTGCATACAGGGAGGGGGGACAACATGAGCCACGCATACAGGGTGGGGAGATGAGCCATGCATACAGGAGGGGGGGAGAGATGAGCCATGCATGATGGGAGCGGGATGCCGATGAGCCATGCATGGGGGGGGAGATGAGCCATGCATACAGAATGGGAGGGGGGGTGGGCCATTAAACATTATGCGTGGAGCATCATATGTGGCCATTATACAGTATTGAGCATCATGTGTGGCCGCCCATTATGCAGTATGGAGCGTCATGTAGAGCCATTATACAGTATGGAGCATCATATGTGGCCATTATACAGTATGGAGCATAATATGTGGCCATTATACAGTATGGAGCATCATATGTGGCCATTATACAGTATGGAGCATAATATGTGGCCATTATACAGTATGGAGCATAATATGTGGCCATTATACAGTATGGAGCATCATATGTGGCCATTATACAGTATGGAGCATAATATGTGGCCATTATACAGTATGGAGCATCATATGTGGCCATTATACAGTATGGAGCATAATATGTGGCCATTATACAGTATGGAGCATCATATGTGGCCATTATACAGTATGGAGCATAATATGTGGCCATTATACAGTATGGAGCATCATATGTGGCCATTATACAGTATGGAGCATAATATGTGGCCATTATACAGTATGGAGCATCATATGTGGCCATTATACAGTATGGAGCATCATGTGTGGCCATTATACAGTATCAGTAATAGAATGATAAAGTCCATATAGTAATCCTACAATGTCTGCTGGACATGGTATGGGGAGAGTTTATAGTTCAGTTAGTACACAGACACCGATACTTGTTAACCAGTTAATGCTCTCTTGTCCACCACACTGCAGTGTCAAAAGAGGAAGACGGCGAGACAGGCAGCAACATCGCATCAGAGAGCTCTTGACCTCGAAACAGAAGATCCTCAGATCCTGGTATTGTGACATAATATTAAGAAGAATATTAATTCACTGATATTATTCTATTAACTCCACAGCATTTTTCATGCATCAACACTGTCCCCATTGGGGCTCACAATCTATACATCCTATTAGTTGGTCTTTTGAGTGTGGTAGAAAACCCACACTAACACGGGGAGAACATCAAAACTCTGCAGATGTCATCCTTGTTGGGATTTGAACCCCAGACCCCAGTGCTACAAAGCGGGGGATGGGAGATGAGCTAGAGCCACCCCTGCATACAGGGAGGCCTGGGAGGGGACATCACATGAGCCACGCATGGGGGGAGATGTGAGATGAGCCAGAGCCACCCCAGCATACAGGGAGGGGGGACATGAGCCACGCATAGGGGGGGGATGGGAGATGAGCCAGAGCCACCCCTGCATACAGGGAGGGGGACATCATGAGCCACGCATATGGGGGGGAGATGAGCCATGCATACAGGAGGGGGGGAGAGATGATCCATGCATGATGGGGGCAGGTAGCCGATGAGCCATGCATGGGGGGGGGAGATGAGCCATGCATACAGGATGGGAGGGGGGTGGGCCATTAAACATTATGCGTGGCGCATCATATGTGGCCATTATACGGTATGGACTCGGAGCATCATGTAGAGCCATTATACAGTATGGAGCATCATGTGTGGCCATTATACAGTATGGAGCATCATGTGGGGCCATTATACAGTATGGAGCGTCATGTAGGGAGCCATTATACAGTATGGAGCATCATGTGTGGCCATTATACAGTATGGAGCACTGTGTGGTCATTATACAGAATGGAACATCATGTAGGGCCATTATACAGTAGGTGGAGCACTGCGTAGCCATTATACAGTATGGAGCACTGCGTGGCCATATTTTTTTTTTGTTTTAATTATTCTATTTGAAACAGTGTGATCAGCAGTGCTAAATGGGTGTGGTTGGGACTTGGATATGGGTGTGGTCAGAGGCGTGGCCTAACATTTGCCGTGGCGCACGTAGTGCGCCGCAACCTTTAGACCTTTTTCCCTTCTTCAAAAGTTGGGAGGTATGGCACCGCATTTCCCAGATCACAGCAAGTACCGCAAATCCCATAGGGAATGAATGAAACCAAATGCAGTGTTGCTGTAAGTGATCCGTTACGTGGCAGATGCAGAAAAACTGCCGGATCTGCTGCAAAAGGCGACTTTCACATCAGCGATTCTTGCCAAAGTCTATGCGGATAGTGTCATACTCACCAATGGGGGAGGCAGCACTAAAAGTGCCTAGGGCAGCAGAAACTCTAAATACGGCCCTGACAATATGACATGAAAAAACATTCTCATAATCAGGGGGATCCGTTAAAGTGTTCCAGAGTTATAATCTCATAAAGTGACAGTGGTCAGAATTGTACAAATTGGCCTGGTCATTAAGCAGCAAATTGGGGTTAATATACGGTAATCATTTCTATTTAGTATACTGCATATAGCAATAAACACAGAAGTCTTCAGCCCATCTGATCCAAATAATGGTGGTGCATTGAATTGTAATATAGAAAATTCTACTAGCAATCCTGCGCACAGAAATCCTTTTTATATGGAGAAATGTGCTATATGACCTTTGCCTGTCCCTTGTGAATATTGTAGATAAGATTTTAGTACTGAACTGTTACTTTTATTCCACACATATTTTCATCTAAACGTCTCTGTAGATAATGATCTGTTTTGTCCATGGTGTTAATCTGTATTTAGCTGTTGATGTGAAGAAAAGCTTTGGAAAAAAATACTGGACTGTAAGATTCCTCTTAATGCAGTGTGGTTTGAATAGAAGTGTATAATTTAATTTGTAAAGTACTCCAGTGCGACCAGTCAAGGCATAGCTCCCACCTCTAATTGATTTACAACATTGGATGATGACTGAGCGATGATGTTATTGCTCTGCCACTTTCTGTATTTCTTGTCTGCTGCATTTCATCTTTTCCAATACTTGAATCTCACTAGAAACCTGTTATCACCAATATCTCTTGCAAAAAGTAGTTTACTAAGGGCCTTGGTAATTTCTGTCTGTGAGCATAGATTTGGGAACAATTTGAAAAACATTTTCTGTTGAGTTAGGTTTTTGAGCTGATTTATACTAAAATTGGCATACTGATTCCAAAAATGTAGTCAGTTTTTTTCTAGCACGTCAAGTTTTTCCTACACAGCTTACCTGCCAGAGAAGCACAATTGCACTGATATCTGTAATAAGACTTGTTATCTGATTACAATTCAACTCATATAGAGCTACGTGGCAACTTGTAAGAGTAGTCACAACTTTGTCATGCCTATTTCTTATATATTTCATTTTTTGTTCATATTTGTACTATTTAAAAAAAACAACACTTTTTAGGTACAGTAGTTTACATAGTTTTGAGAAGACAAAAATCCTATAGTTCAAAAACTTGATGTGATAGAGAAAAACTGAGATCATTTCTGGATTCAGCATCCAAAAATTAATTAAGAACAGTTGTCTGACCTAACTCCTTAAAAATTGTGTTCCCCAGTGATATGGATTGGGTAGGGGGACTGCCCATCTTTTTATGGAACGGTTTAATTTCTAGCCTTCAATCTGTCCAGTTTTTGGACTGACTCATTACTGAGTTTAGAAAGCTTTGCAATATGTGCACTGAGGAAAACTGAAGGAGCAGAAGGTGTCTTCTCCAGAGACTCTATTATTGAGGACTGCTGGTCTCCAGTTGGTGATATTAGCGTGAGTTAACGTGAGCTTTCTTTTTTAATGGCATTTGTCTAGTTAGTGCTTAGCAGAGATAGGGTTAATTTATGTTTTGTACTTGAATGTTAAGGATTTGCATTTATTTTGTTAACCAACAATGAAGAATTGGAGACGCCCTGCTTTGAATCGATCATATGTGTCACTATCTGACTGAATTCATCCCATTTTGCCAAGCACTACGCAGCTATTCTTCAGTAGTATACACTGATGAGCAAAAGGGTAACAATGTTTTGAACTTTTGACTTTCAGGCTATATATCTCACCATCCACAACTGTTTCGAACGTGGGACTACCATCATAACATCATTTTAGAAGACAATTATCCAAGACAATTATCTTGGCTATCTCATACACAAATTTGAGTCGCAACTTTTTATCATATGATTAGTTACATAGTTTCTTGTCATGTCACTGCATTGTTACTCTTTTGCTCCTCGTGGTGGTAAAATCTTTTTCTTCCTGTATACTACAGATTACAACCTGTTCTCACATTCCCTAATAGCTCAGTGTGTTATGTTGATTGTTATGTGAGAAATGTCACTGGTTCAAATCGAGGACCAGTCATGAAGAACATTTCCCAAGAAAAGAGAAATAACACCATCCAACTCATTGATAGCTCATCAATAGCGTTCTCTCGGTCAAGAAAATTGACAAACTGCATCATGTGAATGATATGATATGTTTGAAGAATGCAAAATGAATTCCATCTCTCTATGCAAATGTCAAGAGGTGGACTTACAGGCAAAATATCGGAGTCAGCGAGTAGGCTCATCACAAGGTCTATCAGTTCTGGCATGACAAACATGGCCGTGGAGGTGGCTGGTATGCTTCTTAATACTGATATCGCAAGCATCCATGCAAGCATAGCATGATGCACGTTACACAAGTCTGGAATGGTGGTTTGAAAAAAGGTGAAGAACCTGGACTTCAATATTGTCATAAGAAGAGTCTGCTCGAGCTTTCAAAAAAGTATGAAAAGTGGACAATAGAGGATTGGAAATAGGTGATTTGGAGCGATGAGACAAAAGTAAACAGACTAGACTCTAACGAGTGCAAATCAATCTAGGAAAAAAGGGCTAACTGATCGAGAAATTAAAGAAACTGTCCGGTGGAAGAAGCGTGATTATAAAGGGTAGTTTCACAGCCAAAGGAATTGGATTCTTGATCAAGATCGATGGTGTTCTCAATTTTGAGCTATATGTGAGTATCCTACAAGACAAGTTACTTTGTACACTCGAGTTCTATTTGTTTGAAAAGGATGATATACTGTTCCAGCAGGACAACAACCTGAGGCAGATGTCGAGATTGGAGAAGAAATAGATGAACAACAATGAAGTAGAAGTTGTGGATTGGCCCACACAGTCCTTAGACTCAATCAAACATTTGTCGGTAGAGTTGAAGATAAAGTTGTATATATACCCAAGTGAGTCGACCAGTATGCACCAACTTTGGGAACATTTAAAAGAGACCTGGGATCAGATTTCAGTTGATACATACTTGAATCTGATTGAGAGCATGCCCAGAAAGATTCAGACAATGTTCAAAGCCAAAGGTGTGTAAGGTGCCCGAACGAGGTAGTCATGGGAGAGCAGTAGCTCCTGCTGAGTCTGGCACCCTACAGACAAAACGTGTCCTAATACCGGTGTATTACTTGTGGCCCACAGGCCTCCACTGGCTCTAGGCTTTCATCTTCCCGACCTTATGCAGCAAACAGTACAGGTGACATGGAATTCGTAAAAATAATCAGTAGTGGATGCTTTCCTGAAATGGAAAGTACTTGCAAGCAGCAATACAAAGAATAGCAGGTTTACCCAGAATCCTTTGCAGTAGGCGGAGCTATGCAAATCATCTCTTTCCACCCCTGTCTAGTTTCTAAATTTACACAGCCAACCAATTTCAGGAAAGCATCCACTATGTATTTCCTTTAAGCAGAGGGCTTTTCGGTCTCTTTCTTCCCGCTACATTTAGCCCAACTTGGGTCTCTCCCTAAGGTGGCTAGCATGTATGTATCGCTTGCTCACCGAGCCCCACTCCATACAGCCAACCAATTCCAGCCCTGTGCTGATGAGGGCCTAAAGCCCGAAACACGTGTCCACAGGTAGGAATTGGTTGGCTGTGTAAATTTAGAAACTAATCCGCAGCATTGCACGCTTGGCGGTTCCAAGCGCTGTGGATTAGACAGGGGTGGAAGGAGATGATTTGCATAGCTCCGCCCACTGCAAAGGATTCTGGGTAAACCTGCTATTCTTTATATTATGCTGCTTGCAAGTACTTTCCGTTTCAGGAAAGCATCCACTATGTATTTCCTTTAAGTAGAGGGCTTTTCGGTCTCTTTCGTCCCGCTACATTTAGCCCAACTTGGGTCTCTCCCTAAGGTGGCTAGCATGTATGTAAAAATAATCAAACTTTTTACGACTTGTAGTCTTGACAATCAAGCATATAGGATAAAGCCCAATGGATTACAGTCTTTCACACAGGTACGGGACTTGACTTCAGCCCTGGTTCTCGGTATGAGTAGAACATCCCTCTTTCTAACTTCTCTAGCACTAGGAATTCTTCTCCACCACTTGCTGTGCACGTGGATTGCATCACCTCCCACCTCTGAGGGTTTGAGTCCATCTTTACCTGTAGACAAGGGCCTCGACATTCATTTCAAGGTTCCCAGGCCAATAGATGAATTTGCATGGAAGGGTTCTATGGCAATTCACTGCCTCAAATAACAGGTTTATCCATTCCTTTCCAAGGCCGGTGCAGACCTGGTTTGCACAGGGTGACACCCGAATGGTAGACAACCTGGTTGGCCTAGTAGAAAGTTAACAGATGGTCGAGAGGTCCCTAATGAAGCTGAGTGGTGTTGAATCCCCATACTGGGGTACCAAGAAAGAGCCCGAATATCAAAAGTACGGTAGTAGAGCCATCACTGGGGGAGTCAAAGGTCCACCCAGTGAGGTTGCTCAAGAGCCGGGAGCCGACAACAGATTTTCATATTTTACTTTAAATGAGGAGCTGCTTTATTGGGTAACTAAACCAAGATGGGAAGTGATAGAGCAGCAGTTGTTTCTGGGTCCCTATAGGCATAGGGTATTACATCCTCCCCATTCTCATGTTTTGTGTGGGCATCTGGGAGTAGACAAAACTCAAGAGTGGGTCCTTCAGAGGTTTTACTGACTTGGGTGTTTCCAGGACACTGTTAATTCCTGCCGATCTTGCCCTGACTGTCAGCTAACTGTTCTTGTATTCCACTTCCAGAGACCACAAGTGCCATTGCCCATAATAGAAGTCCCATTTGACTAGATTGCCATGGACCTTGTCGGGCCCATAGTTAAGTCTGCTGGGGGTCACCAATACATCCTGGTGGTAATGGACAATGCAACACGGTACCCAGAGGCGGAACGGCTGAGAAACTCCTCCACCTGGAGTATAGCATGACAGATAGTTAATATATTCTCGCGGATGGGCCTGCCAAGTGAGACAGTTGTGTAAGGCTCTCCAGATTACCCAACTTCAGATGTCGGTGTACCATCTGCAGATAGATGGCATGGTTGAGAGTTTTAGCAAGACCTTGAAATCTGTGCTGAAGAAGGTCGTGGAGAAGGATGACCGAGACAAAGATTACTTGCTAACATACCTACTGTTCTCCCTTAGAGAAGTCCCAAAAGCCTCTATGGGGTTCTCATCAGTCGAGCTGCTACATGGACTGCACCCTCGGAGACTTCTGGTCATTAAAAAGGAGACCTGGAAAGCAAAGGTAACACCTCACTGAAGCATCATCGAATATGTGGCCCAGATGCAGGACAGGATCACAAAGGTGATGTGAATTGTGAGGGAGAGACTCCTTCAAACACAAGAGTTCCAGACAAAGGTCTACAATCAGCAAGATTGAGACAGTTTAGCCCTGGAGACTGGGTAAGTTGCTGACCAAGTGGCAAGGGCCATACGAGGTGGTCGAAAAGTTGAGTGATGTCAAATACAAGGTCCACCAACCAGGGATAAGAAAGCTGTACTACATGTACCACATTAACATTTTCAAACCATGGCGAGACAAGGAACTGGTGGAAGTGACATGACTATGGTTCAATCCTGAAGCCAGGTTCGAGGATATCACAGTGTCAGAGACACTGTCACTATCCCAGAAGTAACAGTCCTGAGAGCTGCTTCAGCAGAACTGAGACCTGTTTTTGCAGTTGCCAGGCTGTACGCAGGTCGTGGAGCATGAAATCCTGATGGAACCATATGTGAGGGTAAACCAAAAGCCTTTTCGGATTCCCAAATCCAGCCGCGAGGTGATCTCCAAGAAGGTGAGGAGAACATTCAGTCTGGGCATCATTGAGGAGTCAAAGAACAGCTGATCCAGCCCCATTGTCCTTGTTTGGAAGCTGAATGGAGATTGCCATTTTTTATAATGACTATAGGAAGCTGAACGAGGTGTCCACATTTGATGCATATCCGATGCCCAGGTCGATGAGCTCATTTAGAGACTAGGGTCAGCCAGGTATATCATCACCCTAGACCTAACTAAAGAGTGCTAGCAAATTCTCCTGTCCCCAAGTGCCAAGTAGAAGATAGCCATCTCTACACCTGACAGGTGCTTTCAATACTCCAGAATGCTGTTTGGTCTGCAGGGAGCCCCAGGTACCTTCCAGAGGGCCAGGAACCGGATTCTAGCCTCTTACAAAAATTATATCGCAGCTTATCTTGACAACATTGTTATCTTTAGCCCTGATTAGGAAAGTCATCTTCAGAAGGTCCAGAGGTGGCACTGGATGCGCTGAAGAAGGCAGGGTTTACCATAAACCCAAAGAAGTGTGCCATGGGGAAAGAAGAGGAGAACCTGTTTGGGTGCATGGCAGAGCTTGGAAGGGAAGCAGTGATGTTTTGCAATGCAGACTTTGATGGAATGATCTGCGGACGTCATGTTGTGTTTGCAGAGCCCCTTATGTGCCTAAACAGTAGAAACCCCCCAAGTGACCCCATTTTGGGAAATAGACCCCCCAAGAAGCTTATCTTGATGTGTGGTGAGCACTTTGAACGCCCAAGTGCTTCACAGAATTTTATAACGCCGTGAAAATAAAAAATCTTTTTTTTCCATTTTTTTTATTTTCCCAAGGGTAGCAGGAGAAACTGGACCCCAAAAGTTGTTGTCCAATTAGTCCTGAGTACGCCGAAGCCCCATATTTGGGGGTAAACCACTGTTTGGGTGCACGGCAAAGCTCAGAAGGGAGGGAGCACCATTTGACTTTTTCAACACAAAATTGGCTGGAATCAATAGTGAGCCATGTTGTGTTTGGAGACCCCCTGATGTACCTAAACAGTGGAAACCCACAATTTTAACTCCAACCCTAACCTCAACACACCCCTAACCCTAACCATAACCCTAATCACAACCCTAACTCCAACACACCCCTAACCCTAATCCCAACCCTAACTACAAACCTAACCCTCATTCCAACACACCCATAACCCTAATCCCAAACCTAACCCTATTCCCAAACCTAACCCTAACCCCATCCCTAACCATAACTCTAATCACAAACCTAACCCTAATTCCAAACCTAAGGCTTCTTTTACACTTACAGGGTTTTTTGCGGCCCGTTATTGTGGGCTTTTTTTGCGGGCTGTATTGGCTCAATTTTCACGGTCTGCCGCAATAATGGACCGCAAAAAACTTGCAGATTGCTGTTTTTCGGGTTTGCAATACTATGGCAAATGTATTGGGAAAAAAACAGCAGTCCACAAAACCGGAAGTCACAGTGCACCCCAAAAACAACCTTCTGTTGTTTTTGCGGCCTCATTGAATTACAATGGGGGCCGTGTCCGTTAGCCATGAAAAATATCGAGCAGGCTCTATATTTTTTCACAGCCGTAAATACAGCCCTCACGGCCATACGGCATACAGTGCTCCACAGGATTATTGCGACACATTTTTGCGGTCCCATAGAAATCATTTGGTACTGCAAAAACAGGACGCAAAACCACGGTAAGTGTAAAAGAAGCCTTACCCTAACCCAAACCCTAATTTTAGCCCCAACCCTAGCCCTAACCCTAATTTTAGCCCTAACCCTAATTTTAGCCCCAACCCTAACCCTAATTTTAGCCCCAACCCTCACCCTAACCCTAACCCTAATGAGAAAATGGAAATAAATACATTTTCTTAGTTTTATTAGTTTTCCCTAACTAAGGGGGTGATAAAGGAGGGTTATTTACAATTTTTTTATTTTCATCACTGTGATAGGGTTTATCATAGTGACCAAAATGAACCAATAGGAAAAATCTTCCTATTGTGGCCAAGTACCTGCGAGCAGATCTTGGGGGGGGGGGTGGACACTGCGCATGCGCCCGCTATCTTTTCCCTGATAAAGATGGTGTCGCCCACCGGAGGAAGCAGGAGGGCCGAGGAGCATCGGGAGACACTGGTAAGTATGGGGGGGTGATCGGGGACCCTATTTCTATGTGCGATCACATCAGAGGAGAGAGAAATTACATGGCACATCGGTCTTTTTTTTGCGGCCACCGCTACACTGTTATTAGCGGCGATTGCAAAACCGGGTCGGTAACAACCAACGTGAATTATGTTCTTTGGGGTCTCGGCTACCCTTGGCAGCCGAGACTCCGAGATCTGCCGAGTACCGCCGGCAGATCTCGGCGGGCGCATGTGCCCGCCATTTTTCTGGGTACAGATGGCAGCGCCCATGGGGGGAGGAAGCGGGAGGACCCACGTACATCGGGAGACACAGGTAAGCATAGGGGATTGATCGGGGACCCTATTTCTCTCATCTCTAATGTGCAATCACATCAAAGAAGGGAGAAATTAAATGACAAATCGTGTTTTTTTTTGCGGCCGCCGGTTAATTACCGGCGATCGCAACCTGGGGGTCGGTAAAAACCGACCCGAATAATGTTCTCTGGGGTCTCGGCTACCCCAGGCAGCCGAGACCCCGGAGAAAATCTGACTCTGGGGGGCGCTATACACTTTTTTCACAGCGCCGTTAATTAACGTCTGTAAAGACGCGCTGCATGTCCATCTCCATGGGTGATCTGCAGGTGTCGGTGCACACATAGTGGACATGGGATTTCTTGAAATCCCATCCACTATGCTGTAACATCTGCACACTGCAGGATGGATGCTGTGGATGTATGCAGTGTCCAAACCGCAGCGTTTACTGAGCTTAATATCCTACTGCAAAAAATATTGTAGCCTTAGCCCAGCTGGTCCACCGCAAGTAAAATGATCTCACTTTCAAGAAGTCTTAAAAAGTAGATTCAAGAGTAATCACCATGAATGATGAAAATCATTATATAGATTTAAGAAAAGTTATCTCTACTTATTTATGGATAGAGAAATGAAGCCTTTATGATTTATATTGCATGGGTGAAAAGAAACAACTCCGTCGGTACTGTGCAAATCTGTATATTCTGCAGTCCTCCCTCAAAGTAACTTACTTAAAGGCGTTGTGATCTTTCAGAGATTATTGCTTGAAATGCTTAGGGATGGAACACAAAAAAGAAAAACAGAACATGCTGAACTTTAACTCACACTCCAGGTGATGACCGCTTCTGCTCCAGTCTTTGTTGATCAGCTGCAACAGTGACATCATATTCATAGCACTGCAGCCAATCACCAAGCTCAGCAGCCCGTGCCATCTACATGAACAAGCTCACTTAGTTTAGTGATTGGCTGCAGTGCTGCCACAACTGCAGCCAATAAACAAAAACAGATAAGAGGCAGCACTACACCCTACGAAGTTGTGTAAAATCAAGATTATTTTTATAATTTTTTCATTCCTTACCCTTTGTAGTAATAATCTTTCAAAGAGGACCATCCCGTTTAGGATGTTCACTGCCTGGTACATCACCTTAAAGTCTGCTAGATAATACACACATATGTGAAGCCCCGTGAACTATCACTCTCCTAGAGCTTCAGGCAGACGAGCTGACATTCTAAGAAAGTCATGATGTACCTATACATTACTAGATATAAATGTAATTTTGGTGGTTGATTACTATTTCTACTATTCAACTACAGAAAATGTAAACTGCATTTTATTTACATCTAATAAAAGCTTATGTCTTTTAAATGCTGCAGTATAATTACACTTATTCCTATTATGTTTTGCTGCATATCCATGCCTAGAAAGCTATTAAGGCTTTTATTTGTAAGTTGAAAGCATGGAGAAGCTGGAACCATTTGGATTTCTTAACACCTTGTATTATCCGATATGTGATTGATCTCACAGAGAATAATGGGCTTTTTTTTCGCATTAGAGGATGACAAACGAACACAAATAAGAACAGTCTGTAGGTAAAGAGGCTGTAACTGAAGCTACTTGTTATCTGGTAGCCATGGCTCAGAAAAGAATAAAAGAATTGCAGTTTGCTGAGATAGTTAAAAAGGTACAAGGGAACCTGTGATGTCCAGAAATGCTTATTCAACTGCATCAGTGTACACTGATGAGAATATTCACCAGACGGCACCTGTGCAATTAATAAATAAAATTAAAAAAATGGTGTGGGGACCCCTCTATTTTTGCTAACCAGCACAGGTAAAGCTGACAGCTCTATATTGGCTGGTTATCAAATAGCTGATGAACTCTGGTCACCTTTTCATGTCGGTGCTCGTCACTGAAGCTGTGTTCTTATGCTCTGCTCATAATCTCCTGGATTCACGGCTGAGCGGTCGCATCATGACACCGCACAGTCATGCAATCCAAATGAAGCAGACTTGGAGCACATTGTGGAACATATGGATTATCGTCGGACAGGTGAGGAATATGGTGTTTTAATATTTTTAATTTTACAATAATAAACAGGTGAAAGAGGGTGGTGAGTGTTTACTTCAAATAAAGGTGTTTGCGTTTTTTTTTTTAAATTAAAGGACTTTACTTTGTGTGTGCTTTTATTACATTTTACTATGGGGTTAGTAATGGGGGTGTCCTATAGATGCCTTTCCCTTACTAACCTGTGGCCTTGATGTCAGCTGACATTGCAAAGCTGACATCAACCCCACAAATATTACCACACTTGCCACCACACCAGGATAAGTTGGAAGAGCCAGACAAACTGCTTGAATTGGCTCATCTAAAAGATGTGACTTTTCTGGGGCGGCTGTGTGTTGCCATTTTTAGGCTGGGGAGGGCCAATAAATAATAAGGAGAGCTGTAAGTATTCATAGATATGGTCGTGAGCATGTAAGAATACTTTGAATGTTTTACTTTTTACTGGAGATATTTATTAGGCTATGGCTATGCTATGATTTGGGTCACCCCAAATTGCTGTAAGAGAGTTGCAGGGTTTGCAGTTGCATCTGGGTCCTAGAGCCTAGCCCATATTAGAAAACCATTACTATTAAACACCAATGATAGTTGAGGGCCTTGTTGGAGATCTTGGACTAAGGCACAAAAGCTTCAAGAAACACCCCTGTGTAAAAGTGTTGCAATACATTTTCGCTTTTAGCATGACTGACAAGCCACTTTGTGAGATGATTGTCATGATGGTAATTAGCAGAAAATGCACAATTGCCAGGAAGACGCATTATTGCTAGTTGCAAGAAAAGTCTGTTTTTTCTCATTTAAGCTAGCATAATTAAAGCGAAATTCCTACAAAACACTTTTGTAATGGCTGTTTGGTTGTCAAGCTCCCTCTAAGTTTAATATACCACTATACTGATATGTTTTACACACGCATTGTTAAGTGTTGAGTTCCCGCCGCTGCACAGGGGGAATTTCGACTCTGTGCTGCAACAGAGTTCGCTTTCAGTTCACACGGGGTGAAGCTTAACCCACGTGTGAGCTCAGAGTTTATCCACCATTACTTTGCAGCCGATATCTCTGCATGGCGTACCCCGTGCTGCGAACGCACCTTGCTGCTTCGTACCTATACTCGGTGCGTTCCGCTAGCCCTAACAGGCATTAGCTCAAGTTGATTTTGTGCACATTAAGTGCGGCAATATAAAGACATTATTCCATTATTAATTCATTCATTGTTATATACTTACATATATATCCTATTTTACATGTATTTGACTTTATATTGCAAAAAATGTGAAGTAAGATAGGTGACTTCAACATCTGAGCAGCTTTGCTATATAGTATGTGTCTGGCAACTATTGCAAAAAGCTAAGGCTTGACTTATGACTTCCAGATGCTTTACTGCGAGGTGGCTGATCATTCCATTTTATATAAGCAAGGCATAAACTATCAGTAAAGGGAAAACTTCCTGATTAAATCAATTTACTGAAAACTGGTCTACATCGTGTCCCATTGACACATGCTCTTGACACATTACAAAACAGAACTTTGATACGTTAGATGAATAGTATACCATCAACATAACAAGTCATTATCATCATAGGATTTAAAACTTTGGAATTTTCAAAATAAAGAGGAATTGAAAAAAAAGCTATATTGCTTTAGTTTCATTTATATAAAACAAAGACAAATAAGCATAATAGGCAGTAGACATGTAAAGAAAAGATATCCCAGGAGTGGACATATCTTTGATGGGACCTGTGCAGTCTCACAGGGGCACTTTTCTACCTGCAAAACAGGTGGAATTACAGTTTGCATTATGATGAGCTATTAGACTATAAAGGGCCCATATATTGTTCTTGCACAGGGGCCGTTTTCGGTCTATGTCCATCAGTGAGACATCCACTCTATCTGCTCATTGTAGATGTGAAGCTGCCATTCTTACCACATTATCATTGTTTTGTATGTTTGATTTCGCCATTGTCCCATCTATGATAATATTATCATGTAGGATGACTTATCTAAATCATACCTGCCTATTATGCATCTTCACAACCCTCTTTGAGATGGACATTCAAAATGTAATAAAATAACCATTTTTTTGTTTAGACGACCTCTCAGAGAGGATGTCCAGTACGATGGATCTAGTTTAGGATATGATGGAAAAGACAGTATATCACAGAAATTCTGGTCTAAAATGTTCTTAAGTATTCTGGCTTTTATTTACTTAGTTGCATTTTTGTGTTATAGTTGAACTTTTCAGGATGGATCTGGTGATTTTATGGCTCATGTGCCCTATAGCTGTACTTTGGGTTTTCGGCTAGTTATCATAGCCCATCTATATATATAATTGTCTAAGGGGTACTTCCGTCTGTCTGTCTGTCCTTCTGTCACGGTTATTAGTTCGCTGATTGGTCTCGGCAGCTGCCTGTCATGGCTGTCGCGACCAATCAGCGACGCGCACAGTACGGAAGAAAATGGCCGCTCCTTACTCCCCGCACTGACTGCCCGGCGCCAGCATACACCTCTCCACTCACCGCTCACACAGGGTTAATGCCGGCGGTAACGGACTGCGTTATGCCGCGGGTAACGCACTCTGTGACCAAGTTTTTTACTTGGAAAATGGCCGCTCCTTACTCCCCGCACTGACTGCCCGGCGCCAGCATACACCCCTCCACTCACCACTCAGACATGGTTAATGCCGGCGGTAACGGACTGCGTTATGCCGCGGGTAACGCACTCCGTGACCAAGTTTTTTACTATTGACACGGCCGATGCAGCGCCAATAGTAAAAACATCTAATGTTAAAAATAATTAAAAAAATAAAAAACGATTATATACTCACCTACGCCGCCTTTACCGCTCCTCGCGATACAACCGCCACGTTCCATTGGCACAGATAGTCTGGCAGAAGGACCTGCCGTGATGTCACGGTCATGTGACAGCACCATCATTACAGGCCCTGCGCGCCTGGGCGACCAGGACCTGCCATGACGTCACAGTCATGTGACCGCGACGTCATCATAGGCCCTGCGCACCTGCGAGAGCAGGCTGGGACTGGAAGCTGCCGCATGTACCTTGCACAGGCGACAGAACTACAAGTATGGTGAGTATGTTAGAACTACAAGGGGCCCTCGGATCGGAAGGTGAGTATGTTTATTTTTTATTTTTTAACCTGTCACATACGTGGCTAGGCAATATACTATGTGACTGGGCAATATACTATGTGGCTCTGTGCTGTATACTACGTCACTGGGCAATATACTACGTGGCTGGGCAATATACTATGTCGCTGGGCAATATACTACGTCGCTGGGCAATATACTACGTGGCTGGGCAATATACTATGTCGCTGGGCAATATACTACGTCGCTGGGCAATATACTACATTGCTGGGCAATATACTACGCAGCTGGGCAATATACTACGTCACTGGGCAATATACTACGTGGCTGGGCAATATACTATGTCGCTGGGCAATATACTACGTCGCTGGGCAATATACTACATGGCTGGGCAATATACTACGTCGCTGGGCAATATACTACGTGGCTGGGCAATATAATGCGTGGCAGGGCAATATAGTACGTGACTGGGCAATATACTACGTGACTGGGCAATATACTACGTGGTTGGGCAATATACTACGTGACTGGGCAATATACTACGTGGCTGGGCAATATTCTACGTGACTGGGCAATATACTACGTGACTGGGCAATATACTACGTGACTGGGCAATATACTACGTGACTGGGCAATATACTACGTGGCTGGGCAAAATACTACGTGGCTGGGCAATATACTACGTGGCTGGGCAATATACTACGTCACTGGGCAATATACTACATAATATACTACGTGTCTGACCAATATACTACGTGGACATGCATATTCTAGAATACCCGATGCATTAGAATCGGGCCACCATCTAGTATCATATAAATGGGCATGTTTCTGGCATAAATGAGCATCACCTACCCTAACACTGAAAGTCATCTATGAAAGCAAACTGCAAAAATGACTAGACTCGGTAATTTCATTTTTTTAAGCAATAACATGTACAATAAGTGAATATTTTTCAGCATTATTAAAACTTCCAGAAAACATCTTTAAGGTTCGGTCTTTATCAGAGAGTTACCTACAGTATTTTGAAAAGCTTTTACTCCACTTACAGGAATTGACAATCTGCCAGCCCTAACGCTCGAGGCTGGGACCGTAATATTTATGGTATTTGACATTTGCTTATATAATTTCGTTTTTAGCATGAGTATACAATGCATAGTTTTGGCTATATGAAAGATAAATAACATGTATTGATCAGAGTTAAACTGGATCAATAGTCTCCAGGGACTCATTTCACGGTCCAGCGGAAATGACCAACTTAAGTTTAGCCCATGTAACTTCAATAAAAAGACAATATATTGCACCATTTCATTTATCCTGATTTCTTAGCTAGATCATAATTTTGCATTATTCTGGACTGGAAGAACCAGATCATGAAAAGATACTGAGAGTATGTGACATCAGCAGTTGAAACTAAATGTAATTTTCCTTGCTTTTCAGAGACGGTGCAATAATACACAGTGTTTCATTAATAATAATTGTCCTGACACTAACTTTAAGATCCACTGGGCTCCAGAATGAGGACTTCTTATTTTTGTAGCTTCTAACTCTAAGGGTATGTGCACACGATCAATGAACGCTGCAGGTTGGACACTGCATACTTGTGCAGCATCCAACCTGCAGCAGCCAGTTCTTACATCATAGTGGATGGGATGTCAAGAAATCCAATGTCCACTATGCGTCCACAGACACCCGCTGCTCGCCTATGGAGACTGACATGCGGCGCGTCTTTCTAGACTGCAGCATGTCAATGTCTTTTGAAGAGACGCAAGTCTCCACAAAATAAATTTCACCCATAAAATGTATTGGACGCGGTGAATCCGCATGACTCAGTGAACACATGCAGATTTACCTGCGTTCAATAGATGTCAGTACTGTGGATGCAGCTGACATGCGCTGAGTCCAAAGTGCTGTGACTTCTGGATTGTATGAACATACCTGAACAAAGCTGGGCAATATACTATGTGACTGGGCAATATACTACATGACTGGGCAATATACTACGTGGCTGGGCAATATACTATGTGGCTGGACAATATACTACGTGACTGGGCAATACAGTACGTGACTGGGCAATATACTATGTGGCGGGGCAATATACTATGTGGCTGGGCAATATACTATGTGGCTGGGCAATATAGTACGTGGCTGGGCAATATACTATGTGGCTGGGCAATATACTACGTGACTGGGCAATATACTACGTGGCTGGGCAATATACTACATGGCTGGGCAATATACTACGTGGCTGGGCAATATACTACGTGGCTGGGCAACATACTATGTGGCTGGACAATATACTATGTGGTTGGGCAATATACTACGTGGACATGCATATTCTAGAATATCCGATGCGTTAAAAACGGGCCACCATCTTGTGTATATATAATTGTGATATTTAGGGGCAAGTTATTGTTAGTGTACCAAGTCCTTTCTGTTGTTAGTGTACCAAGTCCCTTTCTGTATGGTCTGTGCATGTCCTGAACAGAATTAGAAATTCATTCTCAGTGCTTGTTTTATTGACTCTTGGGTTTTCATTATTCCAGGAAATCTTTTGTGCGATTTACAGTGGGTACAGAAAGGATTCATACTGCTTTAAATTTTTCACTCTGTTTCATTGCAGCCATTTGGTAAATTTGAAAAAGTTCATTTGTTTCTCATTAATGTACACTCTGCATCTCATCTTGACTGAAAAAAAAACAGAAATGTAGTAATTTTTGCAAATTCATGAAAAAAGAAAAACTGAAATATCAGATGGTGATAAGTATTCAGACCCTTTGCTCAGTATTGAGTAGAAGCACCTTTTGAACTAGCACAGCCATGAGTCTTCTTGGGAATGATGCAACAAGTTTTTCACACCTAGATTTGGGGATCCTCTGCCATTCTTACTTGCAGATCCTCTCCAGTTCCGTCAGGTTGGATGGTGAACTTTAGTGATAGCCATTTTAAGGTCTCTCCAGAGATGCTCAATTGGGTTTAGGTCAGGGCTCTGGCTGGGCCAGTCAGGAATGGTCACAGAGTTGTTCTGAAGCCACTCCTTTGTTATTTTAGCTGTGGGCTTAGGGTCATTGTCTTGTTGGAAGGTGAACCTTCGGCCAAGTCTGATGTCCAGAGCACTCTGGAAGAGCTTTTCATCCAGGATATCTCTGTACTTGGCCGTATTCATGATACCTTCAATGACAACCAGTCGTCCTGTCCCTGCAGCTGAGAACACTACTATAGCATGAAGCTGCCACCATCATGTTTCACTGTTGGAATTGTACTGGGCAGGTGATGAGCAGTGCCTGGTTTTCTCCACACATACCACTTAGAATTATCACCAAAAAGGTCTATCTTTGTCTCATCAGACCATAGAATCTTATATCTCATAGCCTGGGAGTCCTTCATGTGTTTTTTAGCAAACACAATGCAAGTTTTTATTTGTCTTGCACTGAGGAGAGGCTTCCGTCGGGCCACTCTGCCATAAAGGCCCGACAGGTGGAGGGCTGCAGCGATAGTTGACTGTTGTGAATTCTGTTGTCGAGCTCCCTCCTGTGGTCGTAAATGGTACTTCGGCGAGTTCTGTCTATGGGCTCCCTCTGGTGGCTATGAGTTGTTGTGAATTCTGTGGCAGAGCTCCCTCCTGTGGTCACAAGTGGTACTTCGGCTGATTCTCTCTGTGAGCTTCTGTTGGTGGAGGGAAGTGGTACTGCGGCTTCTGAGTTTCCTCCCTCAGGTGATCTTGTGAGGTCGTTAGGTGCTTCTCTGCTTAACTCCACCTAATGCTTTGATCCTGGCTTCCTGTCAATGTTCCAGTGTTGGACTTGCTTTTCCCTGGATCATTCCTGTGGCCTGCTGCTCTGCATAGCTAAGTTCTTCTTTGCTATTTGTTTGCTATTTTTTCTGTCCAGCTTGTCTAATTTGTTGCTGGAAGCTCTGGGACGCAAAGGGTGTACCTCCGTGCCGTTAGTTCGGTACGGAGGGTCTTTTTGCCCCTTTTGCGTGGTTTTCTTTAGGGTTTTGTGTGGACCGCAAAGTTGCCTTTTCTATCCTCGCTCTGTTAAGAAAGTCGGGCCTCATTTTGCTGAATCTATTTCATCTCTACGTTTGTCTTTTCATCTTAACTCACAGTCATTATATGTGGGGGGCTGCCTTTTCCTTTGGGGTATTTCTCTGAGGCAAGGTAGGCTTATTTTCTATCTTCAGGCTAGTTAGTTTCTCAGGCTGTGCCGAGTTGCATAGGCAGAGTTAGGCGCAATCCACGGCTGCCTCTAGTGTTGTTTGGAGAGGATTAGGGATTGCGGTCTGCAGAGTTCCCACGTCTCAGAGCTCGTTCTATGATTTTGGGTTATTGTCAGATCACTGTATGTGCTCTGACCGCTGTGTCCATTGTGGTACTGAATTGCCTTTCATAACAGTACAGGAAGCCAAAAGTACTAATGATTCTCAATAGAGGGAAAGGAGAAGTTCTGAGACCATTTTTTTTTTCTTTGCACTGTGTTTTGCCTTTTTTTTCCCCTAGACATTTGGGTGGTTCAGTACACAGGTGTAGCGATGGACATTAGAAGTCTGTCTTCATTTGTGGATCAGCTCTCGGCAAGAGTACAAAAGATTCAAGACACTATTGATCAGAAATCTATGTTAGAACCAAGAATTCCTATTCCTGATTTGTTTTTTGGAGATAGAACTAGGTTTCTGAGTTTCAAGAATAATTGTAAATTATTTCTGGCCTTGAAACCTCGCTCCTCTGGTGATCCAGTTCAACAGGTTTTGATTGTTATTTCTTTTTTGCGCGGCGACCCTCAGGACTGGGCATTTTCTCTTGCGCCAGGAGATCCTGCATTGAGTAATATCGATGCGTTTTTCCTGGCGCTCGGATTGCTGTACGATGAACCTAATTCAGTGGATCAGGCAGAGAAAAATTTGCTGGCTCTTTGTCAGGGTCAGGATGAGATAGAGGTATATTGTCAGAAATTTAGAAAGTGGTCCGTGCTCACTCAATGGAATGAATCTGCGCTGGCAGCTATGTTCAGAAAGGGTCTCTCTGAAGCCCTTAAGGATGTCATGGTGGGATTTCCTATGCCTGCTGGTTTGAATGAGTCTATGTCTTTGGCCATTCAGATCGGTTGACGCTTGCGTGAGCGTAAATCTGTGCACCATTTGGCGGTATTACCTGAGCTTAAACCTGAGCCTATGCAGTACGATAGGACTTTGACCAGAGTTGAACGGCAAGAACACAGACGTCTGAATGGGCTGTGTTTCTACTGTGGTGATTCCACTCATGCTATCTCTGATTGTCCTAAGCGCACTAAGCGGTTCGCTAGGTCTGCCACCATTGGTACGGTACAGTCAAAATTTCTTCTGTCCATTACCTTGATCTGTTCTTTGTCATCGTATTCTGTCATGGCATTTGTGGATTCAGGCGCTGCCCTGAATTTGATGGACTTGGAGTATGCTAAGCGTTGTGGGTTTCTCTTAGAGCCCTTGCAGTGTCCTATTCCATTGAGAGGAATTGATGCCACGCCTTTGGCCAAGAATAAGCCTCAATACTGGACCCAGCTGACCATGTGCATGGCTCCTGCACATCAGGAGGTTATTCGCTTTCTGGTGTTGCATAATCTGCATGATGTGGTCGTGTTGGGGTTGCCATGGCTACAAGCCCATAATCCAGTATTAGATTGGAAATCCATGTCGTTGTCCAGCTGGGGTTGTCAGGGGGTACATGGTGATGTTCCATTTCTGTCAATTTCGTCATCCACCCCTTCTGAGGTTCCAGAGTTCTTGTCTGATTACCGGGATGTATTTGATGAGCCCAAGTCCGATGCCCTACCTCCGCATAGGGATTGTGATTGTGCTATCAATTTGATTCCTGGTAGTAAATTCCCAAAAGGTCGACTGTTTAATTTATCCGTGCCTGAGCACGCCGCTATGCGCAGTTATGTGAAGGAATCCCTGGAGAAGGGGCATATTCGCCCGTCATCGTCACCATTAGGAGCAGGGTTCTTTTTTGTAGCCAAGAAGGATGGTTCGCTGAGACCTTGTATAGATTACCGCCTTCTAAATAAGATCACGGTTAAATTTCAGTACCCCTTGCCATTGTTATCTGATTTGTTTGCTCGGATTAAGGGGGCTAGTTGGTTCACCAAGATAGATCTTCGTGGTGCGTATAATCTGGTGCGAATCAGGCGAGGAGATGAATGGAAAACTGCATTTAATACGCCCGAGGGTCATTTTGAGTATCTAGTGATGCCATTCGGACTTGCCAATGCTCCATCAGTGTTTCAGTCCTTTATGCATGACATCTTCCGAGAGTACCTGGATAAATTCCTGATTGCGTACTTGGATGACATTTTGATCTTCTCGGATGATTGGGAGTCTCATGTGAAGCAGGTCAGAACAGTTTTTCAGGTCCTGCGTGCTAATTCTTTGTTTGTGAAGGGATCAAAGTGTCTCTTTGGTGTGCAGAAGGTTTCATTTTTGGGGTTCATCTTTTCCCCTTCTACTATCGAGATGGATCCTGTTAAGGTCCAAGCCATCCATGATTGAACTCAGCCGACATCTCTGAAAAGTCTGCAAAAGTTCCTGGGCTTTGCTAATTTTTATCGTCGCTTCATCTGCAATTTTTCTAGTATTGCCAAACCATTGACCGATTTGACCAAGAAGGGTGCTGATTTGGTCAATTGGTCTTCTGCTGCTGTGGAAGCTTTTCAAGAGTTGAAGCGTCGTTTTTCTTCTGCCCCTGTGTTGTGTCAACCAGATGTTTCTCTTCCGTTCCAGGTTGAGGTTGATGCTTCTGAGATTGGAGCAGGGGCTGTTTTGTCGCAGAGAGGTTCTGATTGCTCAGTGATGAAACCATGCGCTTTTTTTTCCAGGAAGTTTTCGCCTGCTGAGCGAAATTATGATGTGGGCAACTGATAGTTGCTGGCCATGAAGTGGGCATTCGAGGAGTGGTGTCATTGGCTTGAAGGAGCTAAGCATCGTGTGGTGGTATTGACTGATCATAAGAACTTGACTTATCTTGAGTCTGCTAAGCGGTTGAATCCTAGACAGGCTCGTTGGTCGCTGTTTTTTGCCCGTTTTGACTTTGTGATTTCGTACCTTCCGGGCTCTAAAAATGTGAAGGCGGATGCTCTGTCTAGGAGTTTTGTGCCCGACTCTCCGGGTTTGTCTGAGCCGGCGGGTATCCTCAAGGAAGGAGTAATTGTGTCTGCCATCTCCCCTGATTTGCGGCGGGTGCTGCAAAAATTTCAGGCTAATAAACCTGATCGTTGTCCAGCGGAGAGACTGTTTCTCCCTGATAGGTGGACCAATAAAGTTATCTCTGAGGTTCATTGTTCGGTGTTGGCTGGTCATCCTGGAATCTTTGGTACTAGAGAGTTAGTGGCTAGATCCTTTTGGTGGCCGTCTCTGTGGCGGGATGTGCGTGCTTTTGTGCAGTCCTGTGGGATTTGTGCTCGGGCTAAGCCCTGCTGTTCTCGTGCCAGTGGGTTGCTTTTGCCCTTGCCGGTCCCGAAGAGGCCTTGGACACATATCTCTATGGATTTTATTTCTGATCTTCCCGTTTCTCAAAAGATGTCAGTCATTTGGGTGGTCTGTGATCGCTTTTCTAAGATGGTCCATCTGGTACCCTTGTCTAAATTGCCTTCCTCCTCTGATTTGGTGCCATTGTTCTTCCAGCATGTGGTTCGTTTACATGGCATTCCAGAGAATATCGTTTCTGACAGAGGTTCCCAGTTTGTTTCAAGGTTTTGGCGAGCCTTTTGTGGTAGGATGGGCATTGACTTGTCTTTTTCCTCGGCTTTCCATCCTCAGACTAATGGCCAGACCGAACGAACCAATCAGACCTTGGAAACATATCTGAGATGCTTTGTTTCTGCCGATCAGGATGACTGGGTGTCCTTTTTGCCTTTGGCTGAGTTCGCCCTTAATAATCGGGCCAGCTCGGCTACCTTGGTTTCGCCATTTTTCTGCAATTCTGGGTTCCATCCTCGTTTCTCTTCAGGACAGGTTGAGTCTTCGGACTGTCCTGGTGTGGATACTGTGGTGGACAGGTTGCAGCAGATTTGGACTCATGTAGTGGACAATTTGACCTTGTCCCAGGAGAAGGCTCAACGTTTCGCTAATCACAGACGCCGTGTGGGTCCCCGACTTCGTGTTGGGGATCTGGTTTGGTTATCTTCTCGTCATATTCCTATGAAGGTTTCCTCTCCTAAGTTTAAACCTCGTTTCATTGGTCCGTATAGGATTTCTGAGGTTCTTAATCCTGTGTCTTTTCATCTTACCCTTCCAGATTCTTTTTCCATACATAACGTATTCCATAGGTCATTGTTGCGGAGATACGTGGCTCCTATGGTTCCATCTGTTGATCCTCCTGCCCCGGTTTTGGTGGAGGGGGAATTGGAGTATATTGTGGAGAAGATTTTGGATTCTCGTGTTTCTAGACGGAAACTCCAGTATCTGGTTAAATGGAAGGGTTATGCTCAGGAAGATAATTCCTGGGTTTTTGCCTCTGATGTCCATGCTCCCGATCTTGTTCGTGCCTTTCATGTGGCTCATCCTGGTCGGCCTGGGGGCTCTGTTGAGGGTTCGGTGACCCCTCCTCAAGGGGGGTACTGTTGTGAATTCTGTGGCAGAGCTCCCTCCTGTGGTCACAAGTGGTACTTCGTCTGATTCTCTCTGTGAGCTTCTGTTGGTGGAGAGAAGTGGTACTGCGGCTTCTGAGTTTCCTCCCTCAGGTGATCTTGTGAGGTCGTTAGGTGCTTCTCTACTTAACTCCACCTAATGCTTTGATCCTGGCTTCCTGTCAATGTTCCAGTGTTGGACTTGCTTTTCCCTGGATCATTCCTGTGGCCTGCTGCTCTGCATAGCTAAGTTCTTCTTTGCTATTTGTTTGCTATTTTTTCTGTCCAGCTTGTCTAATTTGTTGCTGGAAGCTCTGGGACGCAAAGGGTGTACCTCCGTGCCGTTAGTTCGGTACGGAGGGTCTTTTTGCCCCCTTTGTGTGGTTTTCTTTAGGGTTTTGTGTGGACCGCAAAGTTGCCTTTTCTATCCTCGCTCTGTTAAGAAAGTCGGGCCTCACTTTGCTGAATCTATTTCATCTCTACGTTTGTCTTTTCATCTTAACTCACAGTCATTATATGTGGGGGGCTGCCTTTTCCTTTGGGGTATTTCTCTGAGGCAAGGTAAGCTTATTTTCTATCTTCAGGCTAGTTAGTTTCTCAGGCTGTGCCGAGTTGCATAGGCAGAGTTAGGCGCAATCCACGGCTGCCTCTAGTGTTGTTTGGAGAGGATTAGGGATTGCGGTCTGCAGAGTTCCCACGTCTCAGAGCTCGTTCTATGATTTTGGGTTATTGTCAGATCACTGTATGTGCTCTGACCGCTATGTCCATTGTGGTACTGAATTGCCTTTCATAACAATGAGTGAAGCTGCTGCTTCTGAGGTTCCTTACACAGGTGACGTGGTTTATCCTTTGGTTGGCTGCTCTATTTAACTTCCCTCAGATCGTTACTCCATGCCAGCTGTCAATGTTTTTGCATTGCTTCAGTTCGCTCCTGGATCTCTCTGGTGACCTGCCTTCTCCTGCAGAAGCTAAGTTCCTGATTGTCATTATTTGTTCATTGTTTTTTTGTAAAGCTGGTTTTCATGATTTTGTCTTGCTAGCTGGAAGCTCTGGGATGCAAAGTGGCCCCTCCGCACCGTGAGTCGGTGCGGAGGTCCTTTTTGCACACTCTGCGTGGTCTTTTGTAGGTTTTTGTGCTGATCCCAAAGTTACCTTTCCTATCCTCTGTCTATTTAGTAAGTCTGGCCTCCCTTTGCTGAAACCTGTTTCATTTCTGCGTTTGTGACTTTCTTCTTTACTCACAGTCAATATATGTGGGGGGCTTCCTTTACCTTTGGGGAATTTCTCTGAGGCAAGGTAGGCTTTATTTTCTATCTCTAGGGCTAGATAGTTCTTAGGCTGTGACGAGGCGCCTAGGTCTGGTCAGGAGCGCTCCACGGCTATTTTTAGTGTGTGTGATAGGATTAGGGCTTGCGGTCAGCAGAGCTCCCACATCCCAGAGCTCGTCCTGTATGAGGTTTAACTATCAGGTCATTCCGGGTGCTCCTAACCACCAGGTCATAACAGTACAGCTGGCCCAAAGTATTAATGCATCTCAATAGAGGGATAAGAGAACTTCTGAGACCATTTTTTTTTCTTTGCACTGTGTTTTGTCTTTCTTTTCTCCTAGACCTTTGGGTGGTTCAGGACACAGGTGTAGCTATGGACATTCAAGGTCTGTCCTCTTGTGTTGATCATCTCACTGCAAGGGTACAAAACATTCAAGATTTTGTGGTTCAGAATCCTATGTTAGAGCCTAGAATTCCTATTCCTGACTTATTTTCTGGGGATAGATCTAGGTTCTTGAATTTCAAAAATAATTGTAAACTGTTTCTAGCTTTGAAACCCCGCTCCTCTGGTGACCCCGTTCAACAGGTAAAAATCATTATTTCTTTGTTGCGTGGTGACCCTCAAGACTGGGCATTTTCCCTTGCGCCAGGAGATCCTGCATTGCGTGATGTTGATGCATTTTTTCTGGCGCTTGGATTGCTTTATGATGAACCAAATTCAGTAGATCAGGCAGTGAAAATCTTGCTGGCTTTGTGTCAGGGTCAGGATGAAGCGGAGGTGTACTGTCAGAAGTTTAGAAAGTGGTCTGTGCTTACTCAGTGGAATGAATGTGCCCTGGCGGCAATTTTCAGAAAGGGTCTTTCTGAAGCCCTTAAGGATGTCATGGTGGGATTTCCCACGCCTGCTGGTCTGAATGAGTCTATGTCTTTGGCCATTCAGATCGATCGGCGCATGCGTGAGCGCAAAGCTGTGCACCATCTGGCGGCATTCTCTGAGCATAGGCCTGAGCCTATGCAGTGTGATAAGCCTTTGACCAGAGCTGAACGGCAAGAACACAGACGTCGGAACGGGCTGTGTTTTTACTGTGGTGAATCCACTCATGCTATCTCCGATTGTCCTAAGCGCACTAAGCGGTTCACTAGGTCTGCCATCATTGGTACGGTACAGTCTAAATTTCTTTTGTCCGTTACTCTGATTTGCTCTCTGTCGTCCTATTCTGTAATGGCATTTGTGGATTCAGGCGCTGCCCTGAATTTGATGGACTTGGAGTTTGCCAGGCGCTGTGGTTTTTTCTTGGAGGCCTTGCAGTATCCTATTCCATTGAGAAGAATTGATGCTACGCCTTTGGCCAAGAATAAGCCTCAGTACTGGACTCAATTGACCATGTGCATGGCTCCTGCACATCAGGAGGATATTCGCTTTTTGGTGTTGCATAATCTGCATGATGTGGTCGTTTTGGGGTTGCCATGGCTACAGGTCCATAATCCTGTGTTGGATTGGAAATCTATGTCTGTGTCCAGCTGGGGTTGTCAGGGGGTACATGGTGATGTTCCATTGCTGTCAATTTCGCCTTCCACTCCTTCTGAAGTCCCTGAGTTCTTGTCAGATTACCGGGATGTATTTGAAGAGCCCAAATCTGGTGCTCTACCTCCTCATAGGGATTGCGACTGTGCTATTAATTTGATTCCTGGTAGTAAGTTTCCTAAGGGCCGTCTGTTTAATTTATCTGTGCCAGAGCACGCCGCTATGCGGAGTTATATAAAGGAATCCTTGGAGAAGGGTCATATTCGTCCGTCGTCGTCACCATTGGGAGCAGGGTTCTTTTTTGTGGCCAAGAAGGATGGTTCTTTGAGACCTTGTATTGATTACCGCCTTCTTAATAAAATCACAGTCAAATTTCAGTATCCTTTGCCGCTGCTGTCTGATTTATTTACTCGGATTAAGGGGGCTAGTTGGTTCACCAAGATAGATCTTCGTGGTGCATATAATCTTGTGCGAATTAAACAGGGTGATGAATGGAAAACGGCATTTAATACACCCGAGGGCCATTTTGAGTACCTGGTTATGCCATTCGGGCTTTCTAATGCTCCATCAGTATTTCAGTCCTTTATGCATGACATCTTCCGAGAGTACCTGGATAGATTCATGATTGTATATTTGGATGACATTTTGGTCTTTTCGGATGATTGGGAGTCTCATGTGAAGCAGGTTAGAATGGTGTTCCAGGTCCTTCCTGCGAATTCCTTGTTTGTGAAGGGGTCAAAGTGTCTCTTTGGAGTTCAGAAGGTTTCATTTTTGGGTTTCATTTTTTCCCCTTCTACTATCGAGATGGACCCTGTTAAAGTTCAGGCCATTTACAATTGGACTCAGCCGACATCTGTGAAGAGCTTGCAGAAATTCCTGGGCTTTGCTAATTTTTATCGTCGCTTCATCGCTAATTTTTCCAGTATTGCTAAACCGTTGACTGATTTGACCAAGAAAGGTGCTGATGTGGTCAATTGGTCCTCTGCGGCTGTAGAGGCTTTTCAGGAGTTGAAGCGTCGTTTTGCTTCTGCCCCTGTGTTGTGCCAGCCGGATGTTTCGCTCCCTTTTCAGGTTGAGGTTGATGCTTCTGAGATTTGAGCAGGGGCTGTTTTGTCGCAAAGAAGTTCTGATTGCTCGGTGATGAAACCCTGTGCCTTCTTTTCTAGAAAATTCTCGCCTGCTGAGCGCAATTATGATGTGGGCAATCGGGAGTTGTTGGCCATGAAGTGGGCATTTAAAGAGTGGCGACATTGGCTTGAAGGAGCTAAACATCGCGTGGTGGTCTTGACGGATCACAAGAATTTGACTTATCTCGAGTCTGCCAAACGGTTGAATCCTAGACAGGCTCGATGGTCGCTCTTTTTCTCCTGTTTTTATTTTGTGGTTTCATACCTTCCTGGATCTAAGAATGTGAAGGCTGACGCCCTGTCGAGGAGTTTTGTGCCTGACTCTCCGGGTGTTCCGGAGCCGGCGGGTATTCTTAAAGAAAGGGTAATTTTGTCTGCCATTTCCCTTGATTTGCGGCGTGTGCTGCAAAAGTTTCAGGCTGATAGACCTGACCGTTGTCCTACGGAGAAACTGTTTGTCCCTGATAGATGGACTTGTAGAGTTATCTCTGAGATTCATTGTTCAGTGTTGGCTGGTCATCCTGGAATCTTTGGTACCAGAGATTTGGTGGCTAGATCCTTTTGGTGGCCTTCTTTGTCACGAGATGTGCATTCTTTTGTGCAGTCCTGTGGGACTTGTGCTCGGGCTAAGCCCTGCTGTCCTCGTGCCAGTGGGTTGCTTTTGCCCTTGCCGATCCCGAAGAGGCCCTGGACGCATATTTCCATGGATTTTATTTCTGATCTCCCTGTTTCTCAAAAGATGTCGGTCATTTGGGAGGTTTGTGATCACTTCTCTAAGATGGTCCATTTGGTACCCTTATCTAAATTGCCTTCCTCCTCTGATTTGGTGCCTTTGTTTTTCCAGCATGTGGTTCGTTTGCATGGCATTCCAGAGAACATCGTCTCGGACAGAGGTTCCCAGTTTGTTTCGAGGTTTTGGTGGTCCTTTTGCGCTAAGATGGGCATTGATTTGTCTTTTTCTTCGGCTTTCCATCCTCGTTTTTCTTCAGGGCAGGTTGAGCCTTTGGACTGTCCTGGTGTGGATGCGGTGGTGGACAGGTTGCAGCAGATTTGGACTCATGTGGTGGATAATTTGACATTGTCCCAGGAGAAGGCTCAACGTTTCGCTAACCGCCGGCGTTGTGTTGGTCCCCGACTTCGTGTTGGGGATTTGGTTTGGTTGTCATCTCGTCACGTTCCTATGAAGGTTTCCTCTCCTAAGTTTAAGCCTCGTTTCATTGGGCCATATAAGATTTCTGAAGTTCTTAATCCTGTGTCATTTCGTTTGGACCTTCCAGCTTCTTTTGCCATCCATAATGTGTTCCATAGGTCGTTGTTGCGGATATACGTGGCGCCTATGGTTCCCTCCGTTGATCCTCCTGCCCCGGTGTTGGTCGAAGGGGAGTTGGAGTATGTGGTGGAGAAGATTTTGGATTCTCGTGTTTCGAGACGGAAACTCCAGTACCTGGTCAAGTGGAAGGGTTATGGTCAGGAAGATAATTCCTGGGTTTTTGCCTCTGATGTTCATGCTGCCGATCTTGTTCGCACCTTTCATTTGGCTCATCCTGATCGGCCTGGGGGCTCTGGTGAGGGTTCGGTGACCCCTCCTCAAGGGGGGGTACTGTTGTGAATTCTGCTGTCGAGCTCCCTCCTGTGGTCGTGAATGGTACTTCGGCGAGTTCTGTCTATGGGCTCCCTCTGGTGGCTATGAGTGAAGCTGCTGCTTCTGAGGTTCCTTACACAGGTGACGTGGTTTATCCTTTGGTTGGCTGCTCTATTTAACTTCCCTCAGATCGTTACTCCATGCCAGCTGTCAATGTTTTTGCATTGCTTCAGTTCGCTCCTGGATCTCTCTGGTGACCTGCCTTCTCCTGCAGAAGCTCAGTTCCTGATTGTCATTATTTATTCACTGTTTTCTTGTCCAGCTGGTTTTCATGATTTTGTCTTGCTAGCTGGAAGCTCTGGGATGCAGAGTGGCCCCTCCGCACCGTGAGTTGGTGCGGAGGTCCTTTTTGCACACTCTGCGTGGTCTTTTGTAGGTTTTTGTGCTGATCGCAAAGTTACCTTTCCTATCCTCTGTCTATTTAGTAAGTCTGGCCTCCCTTTGCTGAAACCTGTTTCATTTCTGCGTTTGTGACCTGTCACCCCGTTTTTTCAAGATGAGCTAAAAATAGCGTTAAATAGGGGCAGAGCTGTGCTTTACATTAGTGTATTTTGTGAGCCTTTATTCCCCACCTATGCTGCCAAAATACCTTTGTAAAGTCGCCGTTTTGGGCTGTCACTCACGCTGGTCAGGTCATATGGGCGTGGTGACAGCGCTGTTTCTCCCCCAGATCTCTGTTGGTGGCGTAGTGGTGTGCGCATGTCCAACTGGCGAATCCACTGCGCAGCTTGAAGGAAAATAGCGCAATCTGCGCTATTCAGCCGTTTATCGTGGACTCGGCCATCTTTGTGAGGCCGCGCGTGCGCAGATGGTTCTTCTTGGCTTTCCGGGGCTTCAGGAAAATGGCCGCGTGATGCCGTGCGTGCGCAGATGGCAATCGCTGCGGCCATTTTCCTGCAGCCAAGATGCGAACTCGGCTTCAGGAAAATGGCCACCGAGATCTCCATGTGCGCACGTGCGGCATCCCGCGGCCATTTTCCTGAAGCCCCGGGAAGCCGAGAAGAACCATCTGCGCACGCGCGGCCTCACAAAGATGGCCGCGCCCACCAATAAACGGCTGAATAGCGCAGATTGCGCTATTTTCCTTCAAGCTGCGCAGTGGATTCGCCAGTTGGACATGCGCACACGACTACGCCATCAACGGAGATCTGGGGGAGAAACAGTCACCACGGCTGTCACCACGCCCATATGACCTGACCAGCGTGAGTGACAGCCCAAAACGGCGACTTTACAAAGGTATTTCGGCAGCATAGGTGGGGAATAAAGGCTCACAAAATACACTAATGTAAAGCACAGCTCTGCCCCTATTTAACGCTATTTGTAGCTCATCTTGAAAAAACGGGGTGACAGGTTCCCTTTAATGAGAAAAAAATGAACTTTTTTGAATTTTACCAAATGGCTGAAATGAAACAGAGTGAAAAATTTAAAGGGGCATGAATACTTTCCGTACCCACTGTATGTAGCTAGTAGCTGGAAATATTTACAAGACTGTGCATTTCCAAGTTGCAAAATATTTTTATTTCTAAGATCTGGCAATCGTGATTCTAGCTGCTAAAATGTGAGAATGGAGCTCCCACTGCTTGGGGTAGAGTCATCTTTTCCTAAGAAATGTCCCTGGATCATACCTGATAGTTCTTTTTCAGCTGTTAGGAGTCTGAATCCTGAAGCCTTAATTGGGGGAAATTAACTCAGAAGTAACCAGGAAAGATATTTAAAATGGGTTTTCTAAACTAGACAATCATTTTAATTAATATGAAAATATACCATTCCAATTTTCTATGACTGTTAGTGTAAACATCTCAATCCTCATGGGGCTTGAGGTAATCTCATAAGTTTCTGAATGGGTAATTAGTACATTTTGAGTTATTAGCCTTGGATTCCATATAGAAGTTTACCTATGTCATTATTGTAAAGAGCACTACCAGACACTGTCTATAGAAAGGTCATGGACCTCTTGGTCTTCACAACACATAATATCTAACTAAAAATATTAACAGTTGACCAGAAGGTCCATGACACCACTGTGTGCAGGTACCTTGCCTCTTACAACAATCTTCAAACAACTAAAGAGAAATGTAGTCATAGGTGGCTTATAATGAGGGCAATTTGGGCTACTGCCCAGGGCCCAAGGCTCCAGGGGGCCTAGGGCCTGATTGCTTTCGTTATAATATCTTTTGCACCACCATCAGCGGTGTTTTTAGCCAGCAGGGAACACTCCTATCCTCCTGCTGGCAATAGGGAGACGGAGCGTAAGCACAGCAGTCGCCTTCTCTATGACTCAGCCGGAGCGATGATGTCATCATTAGGCTGCATTGTTTACCATATATGAGATGGCAAGAAAAGGAAGGAAGCAGAGACGCAGAAGGTCGCCAGGAGAGGTGAGTTATTCTTTTTTTTTCTTTAAAGTGAATGAATTGGGATGGGTGGATGGGTAAGAGTAATTGGATGGGGGATAGGTGAGAGAACAGTATGTTCTAAAAAATTAGATGGGTGATAGATGAGAAAACAGTGTATTATAATGAATTGGGATTGTCGGATGGGTGAGAGAACAGTATGTTATAATGAATTAGGGTGGGGGATGGGTGAGAGAACAGTATATTATAATGAATTGGGGTGGAGGATGGGTGAGAGAACAGAATGTTATAATGAATTAGGGTGGGGGATGGGTGAGAGAACAGTATATTATAATGAATTGGGGTGGAGGATGGGTGAGAGAACAGAATGTTATAATGAATTGGGATGGGGATGGGTGAGAGCACAGTGTATTATGAATTGGGATGGGGATGGATGAGAAGATATTACACTATAATGGGATGGGGTTTTAAAAGAAGGGATTGCATACTGAATTGGGGTATGTAATTATAATTAATTTGGGGTATGTAATCATAATGAATTGGGGGTGACTATAATGAATTAGGGGGTATGTAATTATACTGACTTGGGATATGTAACTATAATGAACTTGGGAGTATGTAATTATAATTATTTGAGTGCATGTGACTAAATTGAATTGGGGTGTATGCCATTTAAATTTTGGGATATACAGTTAGGATGAATTGGAGAGAGGACAAGTAATTATGATGAATTGGGGGAACGGGTGGAGCATAGTGGGAGGGTTGAGAAAGCAGGAGAAAGTCTAGTAATGAATTTGGGGAAAGACCACAGGGGCTAATTAATTTATGGTTTTATTGGGCGGGAAAATAGACTAATTATAGTTAGTGAGGGTCAAAGTAGTGGTGTATTAATTTATATTTTGAATGGTGAGTTGCACAATGGCTAATTATAGATTAGTAGGGCAAACTCTGCAGTGGCCACATCACAGTTTTATTACGCCGACAAGAAGGTTTGACAAGATGGACAAGAAACAAAAAAATGGCTGTAATCAGACAAGAAGTCAGAGGTAAGATACTGCCTGCAAACACTAATTCTGTATCTGCACCATTCAAAGGATTATGCATGTGATCAGTGGCACTAAATAAGTTTTCCTTCTTTTTTCTACTGACAGCCATATCCATTACTTAAAGGGAGCCTGTCATCAGATTAAAGCTGCTCGATCCCCGGTCAGCATGTATCAGACACTGGCTGTGCGTTTACAGCCAGATATGTTTTCTCTGAAATACTACGGCCTTACTGAGAAAACATGAAAGCTGTCCGGGAACAATGGATCTCAAATGAGAAGGTTACCCAGATCCCCTGCATTGACAGGTCTCTCCACATGAGTGTATGTAGGGAGAAGCTTGTCAATCAAAGTTATTGGGGGAAGGGACCTCACACAGATTAGATTTCTCTTAAAAGCTGCAGCAGTTCAGAGTAAAACATACCTGGCCAGCACAGCTAGAGTTTGATTCATGCTGCCTGTAGTTCAAGCAGCATTAATATGAAAACAGATTCCCTTAAAAACATTGGACGGGAAATATAAATTAAAATAGATTTTGTGTTAGTGTCCAAGCCCTACATACAGTTGAAAGATAAAAAAAACAAAACATCTGCAATCTAAAAGTGAATTTTTTAGTTTTTTCCTGAAGATTGAGTTTAAATGTTGCTGAATCAGAACCCATTAGTGGTTTTGTAAGAATTATAAAAATAGAATTAGGATATTGCACCTCATGTGGAACATATCCTAGATATTAAATAGAAAGACTGCAAAGTTTGTTTCTTAGGCCAGAGTCACACTAGACCGTACTACGGCCGAGTGCAATGCGATAAAAAAATCGCATAGCACTCGGCTCAATGTTAATCAGTGGGGCAGCTCCTATTATCCGTTGTTTTCTCGGCCGTATTCAGGATCCAAGTGAAATCGCAGCATGCTGTGATTGTCAGCGTATCTCGGCCGAGAATCACAATTGAAAGTCTATGGGGGCGAGAAAAAATCGGATTACACACGGACCATCAGTGTGACTTGCGAGAAATACGCACCGGTGTTCTATAGAAAAGTCGGCAATTCAGTACAGTAAAATCACACTGACAGAATAGAATAGAATAGGTAGAATAAATGTCTACACATAGTATAGATATATATATATATATATATATATTTTTTTATATATATATATATATATATATATATATATAAATATAAGTATATATTCAATTGCCAGCTTTTCCTATCTCCTTCACAAACCCGACAGGATATGAGACATGGTTTACATACAGTAAACCATCTCATATCCCTTCTTTTATTACATATTCCTTTTTAGTAATGTAAGAAGTGTCTTTGTGTCAAATTTGGGGTCTCTAGCTATTAAATTAAAGGGTTAAATCCCGGAAAAAATTGGCCTGGGCTCCCGCGCAATTTTCTCCGCCAGAGTGGGAAAGCCAGTGACTGAGGGCAGATATTAATAGCCTAGAGAGGGACCACGGTTATTCCCCCCCCCTGGCTAAAAACATCTGCCCCCAGCCACCCCAGAAAAGGCATATCTGTAAGATGCGCCTATTCTGGCACTTAGCCTCTCTCTTCCCACTCCCCTGTAGAGGTGGGATGTGGGGTAATGAAGAGTTAATGTCACCTTGCTATTGTAAGGTGGCATTAAGCCAGGTTAATAATGGAGAGGCGTCAATTATGACACCTATCCATTATTAATCCAATAGTACGAAATGGTTAATAAAACCCACACACATTATTAAAAACTATTTTAATGAAATAAAGACACATGGTGTTTTAATATTTTATTATACTCTTAATCCACCTGAAGACCCTTGTTTAAAAAAACAAACAACAATATTCCATACCTTCTGTCGTTACAGTCTTGTCCAACGCTGTAAATCCATCTGAAGGGGGTAAATCATTTTACAGCCAGGAGCTCTGCTAATGCAGCTGTGTTCCTGACTGTAAAACTTGGTGAATGAATGGAATGCAGGGGAATGTACTGTAGTTACCTCGAGTCGCGGTGATGCGCCCTCTGCTGGATGAACTCATATGAACTCGAGCCTGGGAACTTTTCAGAATATTTTCCCACGCTCGAGTTCATATACGATGTGTGTGTCCCCGGCCTTACAAACGTTGTAGGTTTAACCCCTTTGTGCCATCGGAAGGAATAGTACGTCCGATGGCAGAACCCCTGCTTTGATGCGGGCTCTGGCGGTGAGTTGTGGCAGCTTCTAGCTTCCCATGGAGGCTATTGAAGCATGCCAAAATTGAAAAAAAACGTTTTTAAAAATATGAAAAAAATATATATATAAAAGTTAAAATCACCCCCCATTCGCCCCATTCAAAATAAAACAATAAAAAAAATCAAACCTACACATATTTGGTATCGGCGTGTTCAGAATCGCCCGATCTATCAATAAAAAAAGAATTAACCTGGTCGTTAAATGGCGTAGCGATAAAAAAATTAAAAACACCAGAATTAAGTTTTTTTGGTCGCCACAACATTGCATTAAAATGCAATAACGGGCGATCAAAAGGACATATCTGCAGCAAAATGGTATTAGTAAAAACGTCAGCACGGCATGCAAAAGTAAGCCCTCACCCAACCCGAGATCACAAAAAATGGAGACACTATGGGTCTCGATAAGTTGCGCAATTTATTACTTTTTTTTTAGCAAAGTTTGGAATTTTTTATTACCACTTAGATAAACAATAACCTAGACATGTTTGGAGTTTATGTACTCTTAAGGACCTGGAAATCATAATGGCAGGTCAGTTTTAGCATTTAGTGAACCTAGCAAAAAGGCCAAAAAGAAAGCAGATGTGGGATTGCACTCTGTTAGCAATTTCACTGCACTTGGAATTTGTTACCCGTTTTCTAGTACACGACATGGAAAAACCAATGGAATCGTTCAAAAGTACAACTCGTCCCACAAAAAATAAGCCCTCACATGGCCATATTGACGGGAAACTAAAAAAGTTATGGCTCTGGGAAGGAGGAGAGCGAAAAACGAAATACTGAAAAAATCTCTGGGGGTTAAGGGGTTAAATTAATAAATAATCCCAGTTCTGATAACTACACAAGAATTGTAGAGCCACAGGTTGGTCTACAGTCATCCATTCCTCTAGTTACATTGGTCAGATAAACCATTATCACACCATTCTTGTATTTTCAGCTATATTCTTTAATTGCAGTTACGTACAATAAAGATATATGTATTTTGCTAACATTTCTTAATAATTATGATTTCTCAATTGTTGCATTTTTTTTTCATTGCAGTTTCTCATGTGTGGAGTTTGTGGAGTCTTCTGCGCCAAAAAGAAATCGGGACTCATAGTAAGTGCCTAATATGTAACACATATTCTTTGTAAAATGGATAAAGAGTGAGGCCTGATGGTAGAATTCAGCTACTTATCCCAATCCTGATGTACAATAAAAGCCAGGAAGCCGCATACTGAGCCAGTCCTCCAATACAGGTAACAGTTTTCTACACGTTCTTAAATTGCACACTAAGGACCCAATTTAATAAGAACAGTGTTGCTCACGGTGGTCTTGATGAGGGGGCATGCTGGAGTCAGACACTTCTGAGTCATGAAGAGGAGGATCTGATGAGTGGTGTGCACCTCTGTGCGCTATTACAGAAATCTTACTACAGTCAGGTACTGGAGTGAGATTTAGGGAACGCAATGTCATGAATTAGACAAGCTGCACCCTGATCCCACCTTAGCGTGCCCATTTTGTTGGAGTTGTGAGAAACTGGTATGAAAAGCACAAATGTTTTGTGCAACTCCAAGGTGTCCCTAAATTATTCAACTCTCAAAGCTTCTACACCATGCAAATTTAATATGTAAAAATATTAGAATGGATTTTTTAAAAATATTATTTATATATATAATTTTTGGAAGTGCATTGAACGGCAAGGTGGATTGCTGCTGAGCGGAAAAGAAAAAAAAATCTCTTTAAATCTTCAGCTTAGCGAGTGTGAACAAGCTGAGTGTGACCTGAGCGTGAGTGTGAATGGCGGTAAGTGTGACTTGAGATTCAGTGACTTTGGACTCAGGGAGTTTCCAAGGGAGGATTTACTAAATTGCTGTCTGTATTTTATTGATTCTTTGCATTTATTTTTTATTTACCGTTTCTGTGTGGTGCAATCCCCATTAAGAAATGTGCTCCACTATTGTTAATGCCATCCAGTGCACATCTTGCCACATGTATGCATTCCTTGATCAGCCCGTCAAAGGTGCATACTGCTGTGCGAGATGTGAGCACGTTGAGCATTTGGAAACCCAGATTCTGAATCTGCAGCTGGCAACACTGAGATCCATAGACAATATGGAGAGGAGTCTTCTGCTCACTGAGCAGACGCTCAATGGGATAGATGAGGGGGGGATGGTGGGATGGAGCTGCAGGACAGTGGAGCAGCAAGCTGGGTGACAGTTAGAAGGTCAGACAGAGGGAAGAGTGCCAGTGAGGCTAGTCCTGATCTGGCACACCCCAATAAGTTTGCTAAGTTGGCAGATGAGGGGGGTGCCAGTACAGAGGTAGCACTGCTGCAGCCAGGCATGTCCTCCGAAAGCCAGAGGAGTGACTGCTACAGTAAGGAGGAAAATAGGAGAGCAGGGCAGGCCAGAAAGGTGCTGGTAGTGAGGTATTCAATTATTAGGGGAACATATAGGGCAATCTGTCACAAAGACAGGGATCGTCGAACGGTGTGCTGCCTACCTGGTGCTCGAGTCCGACACATCGCTGATCGGGTTGACAGATTACTGGGAGGGGCTGGTGAGGACCCAGCAGTCATGGTGCATATTGGCACAAATGACAAAGTTAGAGGTAGGTGATAGGTCCTTAAAAATGATTTCAGGGAATTAGGCTGCAAGCTGAAAGCAAGGACCTCCAACGTGGTATTTTCCGAAATACTGCCTGTAGCACGTGCCACGCCAGAGAGGCAACGGGAGATTAGGAAGGTTAATAAGTGGCTCAAGAATTGGTGTAGGAAGGAGGGGTTTGGGTTCCTGCAGAACTGGGCCAACTTCTCAGTTGGCTACATGCTCTACGCTTGAGAAAGCGGCGCTTTTGAGCCGCGAAACGCGCGTCGGGGCACTTTTCTTCCGGTCGGACCCTCTCCCTGCATCCCCCACTGGTAAGCCTAGCCACGGTACCTGCTATATCATGATGCACTGCACATTATCGGTAACACTGTTCTATTGTTTATAATACCATTTACCTTGGTACATGTGGGCTTAGTCTCACCAGTTTACAATATATGGGAGTTTTTTTCTCCCCGGCTACTATGTCTACAGACATGGGGGTTTGCATGGGGGTGGTTTTCCTTCTGTGCCTGAGTGGATGACACCTAAGATGTAATTGCCTTACTATTTTTAGTATTTTTGTATCAATAAAGTTATGTGTTTACAAAATTATCTATATTGTATGCTCCCTTTTTCTCCTATTTATATGCTAGGGATGGACGGCATCTCAATGGGGAGGGTGCAGCTGTGCTGGGGGAGAAAATGGCTAGAAGGTTGGAGGAGTGTTTAAACTAGGGAATGGGGGGGAGGTTATTCATTTTATAGGAGGGGAAGATAGTGGAGATAGAGACCTTTTATGAGGGACCACAGGTTCTATATGGGGTTCATATCAGGTGAACAAGGGGGCCATGTCATTATTTTTTCTTCTTTGAGACCTTTACTGGCCAGTAAACTCCTGTGGAGTAGTTGGAGGCATCTGATGGAGCATTGTCCTGCATGAAAATCATGTTTTTATTGAACGATACCGACTTCTTCCTGTACCACTGCTTGAAGAAGTCTTCCAGAAACTGGCAGTAGGTCTGGGAGTTGAGCTTCACTCCATCCTCAACCCGAAAAGGTCCCACAAGTTCATCTTTGATGATACCAGCCCATACCAGAACCCCATCTCCACTTTGCTGGCGTCTGAGTCAGAGTTGAGCTCTCTGCCCTTTACTGATCCAGCCTGTGGCCCAACCATCTGGCCCATCAAGAGTCACTCTCATTTCGTCAGTCCATAAAACCTTTGAAAAGTCAGTCTTAAGATATTTCTTGGCCCAGTCTTGACATTTTATCTTATGTTTCTTGTTCAAAGGTGGTCGTTTTTCAGCCTTCCTTACCTTGGCCATGTCCCTGAGTATCGCACATCTTGTGCTTTTTGTTACTCCAGTAACGTTGCAGCTCTGAAATATGGCACAACTGGTGGCAAATGGCATCTTGGCAGCTTCATGCTTGATTTTCCTCAATTCATGGGCAGTTATGTTGTGCTTTTTTTGCCCAACATGACCCTGTTGGCTATTTGCCATGAAATGCTTGACTGTTCGGTGATCATGCTTCAAAAGTTTGGCAATTTCAAGACTGCTGCATCCCTCTGCAAGACATCTCACAATTTTTGACTTTTCAGAGCCCGTCAAATCTATCTTCTGACCCATTTTGCCAAAGGAAAGGAAGTTGCCTAATAATTAAGCACACCATATATAGGGTTTTGATGTCATTAGACAACCCCCCTCCTTATTACAGAGATGCGCATCACCTGATTTACTTAATTTGTCGTTGGCTCTCAAGCCTGAACAGCTTGGAGTAGGACAACATGTATAAAAAATATCATGTGATCCAAAAAACAACTTGCCTAAAAATTCTGCACGCAGTGTATATATATTTAATATATGGTATAGCATCTCTATCTTCAAATTCACTATATAACTTCAGTAGCTGTACTGCTTCAGCTTACTTTTCGTAAAGAAGCAATTCTGCTCTTGGTTCTTTGAGCATGGTCTAATTGCCCCCATAAACCTCACAGTTTGTTGTCATTGAATGATAGTTTGGCCAATAGATAACTCTCCTAACTCACTTAAAAACAGTAATGCTTGCACCAGCCAAGCACTCTTGTGTTCTCTATGCGAGAGCCACTTGCAGAGTTCTCTGAAGAGGTTGTACTTATGTGATGTAAAAATCCTAAAAAAAAACATACAGAAACCAATTAATTTAACATTTTGTAACAAGAATATTACAAAACAATTTAAGAATATAATAATTTAGGCTACTTTCACACTAGCGTCGGATTCGGCCTGTCGCATTGCGTCAGGCCGAGATTCCGACGCTAGCGTTTGTTGCGCCGCACAACGGGGCCAGCGGATACATTTCTCCGGCGCATCCGCTGCCCCATTGTGAGGTGCGGGGAGGTGGAGGCGGAGTTCCGGCCGCGCATGCGTGGTCGGAAAAAGCGGTCCGTCGGCAGCAAAAAACGTTACATTTAACGTTTTTTGCTCCCGGCGGTCCGCCACAACACGGCTCAACCATTGCACGACGGTTGCGACGTGTGTCAATACGTCGCAATGCGTCGGTAATGTTACTCTATGGGGCAAAAACGCATCCTGCAAACAACTTTGCAGGATGCGTTTTTTCCCCTGAACGACGCATTGCGACGTATTGAAAACGACGCTAGTGTGAAAGTAGCCTTACCGGTGATTTCAATGGTTTTATTTTCATATTTATATTCTACATACTCAATACATTAGAGTACATCGGCGGGATGGGCCGAAACCCATTCCCTGACCACTCTTACCTGAAAAAATGATATTGCAAGAAAGCAGGACCCAGCCATTGGAATTTCAACAGCTGATCTTCTTTTTCGACAAGGAGATAAGTCTCATGGGATTATCTTTGTGTGGTTAGTTTTGTAACGTACTTACATATTAGGGTGTTAATTGTGATTTACATGCATTGGCTGCAATGCTATTTAGTTTTAAAAGTAAGTGAACCCCATTTTGTCTTAGGCCAGTTTCACAAGTTTTCTTTTTCTCACACATTAAAAAATAATCCATCTTTGAGTGTACTGGACCCATTTTTCGTCTATAGTCAGTTTTGTTGATGTTTTTGTTTCTTTTTCTTCTACAGATGATTCTTTTTTCTGCCTGCTGCATATGTGGACTTATTGGAGGCATTCTAAATATTCAATTTCTACGTGCAGTCACCGAAAGATCCTCATTACACAACGTTTCATTGTCCCTGGCATGCATCGGTATCAGCGGCTGCACTATATCTACATGGCTTACGTGTCGCTTAGCCAGTTATGAGCAAAGGAGGATGTTTTTAGAAAGAGAACATTCACTTCATCACTCCCATGAAATGACAGAGAAGGTAAAAGAACTCGGTAAATAAATCCTTTTTTAATTGTATTACTACTTAGAGGAACCCTTCAGAAAAATATAATTACATTTTAGATGCCTTAAGAAATGAAGAGGGTGCTCCTGAACTAGCTGAGTCCCAAGCCAACCTTTATATTGCTTTCAGATTTTACTTAGCTGGCTGACCATGTGGGACCATGTGGCCGTATGCATGGAAGACTGGTTGTAGCTATGGATGAGGCCACATTAGTCAGCACATCTGTTAAATAGTCTAAAGTTAAAGAAATCTGTAATTTGGCCATGTTCATGGGCTTTTAATTTAAGTGTGGTACATATTATTTAAACACAAAAGAGAACCACAGTATAAAGTGCCAAATATATCATACATTTTATTACACAATTTTTTAAAAGAACAAAAAGTATCCAAGGTAACTGCTTAAAAGCAAGGACAGCTACTACGAATGTAAACAACAAGTGGTTCCAAAACAGTGACTGCACATAAATAGTTAATACAAATCCAAGTCACAATGATGGCAATGTAATAAGGTTATAATTAGCAGCACTTACGTGGAATAGGTCTTATGTGTAGCATCTCTGCCGCCCCAACGCGCATTTCGCTTCTTCGTCAGGAGGCATGTGTTGGGGAGGGATGAGGCTGATTATATAGTATGACTGGCCAATGAGCAACAGTTACTGTGGAGGTGTATCTGAATATAACAGGTGCCGTGCCGCGGGCGGTGTGTAGAGTTCCGGTTTCTTCTGCGCATGCGTGGCTGGTGACGCTCGTCACTGAGATGCATAAACCTGCGTCCGTGGAGCGCAAGCTAACAGGGGCCGTCATGGAGACAGCGCATGCGCTAGGCTCCCAATGGCCACTCGTGTAGGCGTCAAAGAGCGGGGCAGCCCTGCATGCGCTAGACCGGGAAAATGAAAAGAAAACATGCGCTCTATTTTTGTCTATGTATTGTGGTGTATTAAAAGCTTGTGAATGTGTGCTATATAGAAAATGTGCGGCTTGATTGGTTTACAAATAATGCCTGTATATGTACACAAAGTACGTTAGAGTGAAAGTGAATTGTGCTAATAAAGTGCATTGTGCTTGCTAGATTATAACATTAGATAAAGGCAAACAGTGAGCCACTCATTTACACAAATTAATACTCAATAATTAATCAGCATAAAAATTATTAATAGTGTACTTAAAAGTGCCAAAGTGTCACACATGAGTGCACTAAAATTGTGCATCCATAGCTGTGTTTAAATAAAAAATATTATTATTAATTAAACAAAAAGGTTAAATACTGTATTTTCTGGCGTATAAGACTACATTTTAACCCTTGAAACTCTTCTCAAAAGTCGGGTATCGTCTTATACGCCAGGTGTCGTCTTATAGGGCAGGTGCAGAGTAATCTGCGGTCGCCGCATATTGTGGGGGGAGCGACCCCAATGACAAGGAGAGGGGGCACCTCAAGGTGTAAGTGAAGCAGAGGCAGAGAAGTAGATAATAGGATACAAGGGTGAGCCAGATTAGTGAAAGAGGAGTGTTTTTCTAGGCACAGCAGCGCTCTCTCTCTCTTATTTGCATAATCCTGGCATCCCAGACGCTGACAGTTTGCTTCACCTCGTCATCGGGACCACTCCCCCCCACTATATACTTCGACCGCAGATTGCTCCGCACCAACCCTATAAGATGACACCCGGCATATAAGACAACCCCCTGACTTTTGAGAAGATTTTATATTTTACCTGGAAAAGTTGGGGGTCGTCTTATACGCACAGTCATCTTATACGCCGGAAAATATGGTAGTACCATTTAGAAAACAAAAAAACACACACATAATGCTCAAAAATATCAATCTATGAGAATTACCGCAAAATATGAAAAAAAACAAGAAATTGGCAATATAGACTATCCATATTTCATTCATCTTGAAAGATATATTATGGACTTGTCCTTTTGAGATAACACTCACTGTCCACTTGAGTACCCGATATTGCACCCGTAGGGTTAGACACCACTTGATGGTAGTATAGATAGCCAGAATAAAGATGAACAGATTTGTAGCAATAAGGTTTCTGGAAACCGAAGTAACATGCTTGGGCCATGCTATTCCATTACATCAGATAGCAATAAGAAGTTCGATGTGAATAACTAAAATAGATAACATAGATTAGTACCCTAAAATAACAATTAAAAACATAATTATTTACAACCTACAGAAACCCCCCACCCCTACTCAAAATTATAGATACCTAAATTCAGAGAAAAGAACTAAACCCAAAGTTCTCATTAAGGCCCAAAGGTGTGACAGTTTGTAATCAATAGATCCATCGACTTTCTATTTGTGCGAGTCTTCTGAATAAATTCTGACCCATTGATACCTGGTCAATGGCCCTCAGGATGAGTTTACTTGAATCCGAGTTGTGGAATTCCTTAAAGTGTTTTGGCAGAGTCTTTAGAGGTTCATCACACCGCATAGTTTTGGATTTCTCGATGTCTCTTATATGCTCCCTTACCCGAATTTTGAATTCTCTCGTGGTCATGCCAAGGTACATCTTTTCGCATGGGCATTGGAAATAATAGATCACCCCAGAGGATGAACAAATGAGTCTGTGCAGAATTCTAAAAGTACGTGTCCCTTCCGAATTACTAAAATCCTTGCATTTACTTAAGTTTCTGCACGCTTTGCATAGTCCACAAGGAAAAAAAAACCTTGTATGAAGGTAGAAACTGAAGGATTGATTTTGTTGGGATTGGGGGCGTAATGACTTTCAACCAAAAGATCCCATAAATTCTTACATCTTTTTACTGTAGCTAGCAGTTGGTGAAATAAATTTTCGTAAAATTGGATCAGTTTCCAAAACTTTCCAATGTTTGTAGAAAATACCGGTAAGTTGGTTCCACTGATTGTTAAATGTAGTTATTAGTCTGACTTGCTGAGACTCCCCACTCGGTTGAGATGGTGGCTTAAAAAGTAGTGCATTTCTAGAGGCATCTCTTGCCCTGTGGTAGCCCCGACAGATCGATCTGTGACTATAGCCCCTTTGACGGAACCTGGAGTAGAGATCTCTTGCCTGTTTATGAAAGTTTTCTTCCGTCAAGCATATACGTTTAATTCTTAGATGTTGGCTTATGGGAATTCCGTGAATAGTTGATTGAAGATGAGATGATTGAGCATGGAGTAAAGTATTGGTGGCAGTCAGTTTTCGGTACACATCAGTATTGAGGATGCCATCTGCAGTCACCTGAATGTCAACATCCAAAAAATTCAAATGACGACCATGTGCATATGTCAATCGTCCATCAGGCATTTTAATTCATCTGTGGAGCCCTCCCAGATAAACCAGATGTCGTCAATATAACAAATCCAATGGTGTATTTTATCGGTATATCTAACAGGGTTAGATATACAGAGTATTTTTGACCTCACTGTGCTCTTTTGTCTAAAATGGGAAGAGGCGGTTACGGCATGCTCCTTATCGTTTATGCAGATCATCAATGAAAAAAATGTCAGGACGCTGGAGGATATTGATGTACAGATTAATCAATCCCAGATACATATGAGTCAAAATTTTAAAACTGATATGCTGGAGACCTTCTATAACGAATCCAATGGTGTATTTTATCGGTATATCTGACAGGGTTACACTGAAAAATATCTCGTTCCCAAGCTCCAAGGAACAAGTTGGCATACAAGGGGCACAAGTGGCCCTCATAGCAGTTCCCTGGAGTTGGAGATATATTTGGTTGTTAAAAACTAAAGACAAATAAGGAATTCCACAACTCGGATTCAAGTAAACTCATCCTGAGGGCCACTGACCAGGCATCAATGGGTCATGGGGGTGGGAATTTATTCAAAAGACTCGCACAAATAGAAAGTCGATGGATCTATCGATTACAAACTGTCACACCTTTGGACCTTAATGAGAACTTTGGGTTTAGTTCTTTTCTCTGAAATTAGGTATCTATAATTTTGGGAAGGGGTGGGGGGGTTTCTGTAGGTTGTAAATAATTATGTTTTTAATTGTTATTTTAGGGTACTAATCTATGTTATCTATTTTAGTTATTCACATCGAACTTCTTATTGCTATCTGATGTAATGGGATGGCATGGCCCAAGCATGTTACTTCGGTTTCCGGAAACCTTATTGCTACAAATCTGTCCATCTTTATTCTGGCTATCTATACTACCATCAAGTGGTGTCTAACCCTACGGGTGCAATATCGGGTACTCAAGTGGACAGTGAGCATCATCTCAAAAGGACAAGTCCATTATATATCTTTCAAGATGAATGAAATATGGATAGTCTATATTGCCAATTTCTTGTTTTTTTTCATATTGTGCGGTAATTCTCATAGATTGATATTTTTGAGCATTATGCGTGTTTTTTTGTTTTCTAAATGGTACTATTTAACCTTTTTGTTTAATTAATAATAATATTTTTTAATTAAACACAGCTATGGATGCACAATTTTAGTGCACTCATATGTGACACTTTGGCACTTTTAAGTACGCTATTAACAATTTTTATGCTGATTAAATATTGAGTATTAATTTGTGTAAATGAGTGGCTCACTCTTTGCCTTTATCTAATGTTATAATCTAGCAAGCACAATGCACTTTATTAGCACAATTCACTTTCACTCTAACGTACTTTGTGTACATATACAGGCATTATTTGTAAACCAATCAAGCCGCACATTTTCTATATGGCACACATTCACAAGCATTCAATACACCACAATACATAGACAAAAATAGAGCGCATGTTTTCTTTTCATTTTCCCGGTCTAGCGCATGCAGGGCTGCCCCGCTCTTTGACACCTACACGAGTGGCCATTGGGAGCCTAGCGCATGCGCCGTCTCCATGACAGCCCGTGTTAGCTTGCGCTCCACGGCCACGGGTTTATGCGTCTCAGTGACAAGCGTCGTCGGCCACGCATGCGCAGAAGAAACCGGAACTATACACACCGCCAGCAGCACGGCACCTGTTATATTCATACACACCTCCACAGTAACTGTTGCTCATTGGCCAGTCATATCTATATACAGTGGGGCAAAAAAGTATTTAGTCAGTCAGCAATAGTGCAAGTTCCACCACTTAAAAAGATGAGAGGCGTCTGTAATTTACATCATAGGTAGACCTCAACTATGGGAGACAAACTGAGAAAAAAAAATCCAGAAAATCACTTTGTCTGTTTTTTTAACATTTTTTTTGCATATTATGGTGGAAAATAAGTATTTGGTCAGAAACAAACAATCAAGATTTCTGGCTCTCACAGACCTGTAACTTCTTCTTTAAGAGTCTCCTCTTTCCTCCACTCATTACCTGTATTAATGGCACCTGTTTAAACTTGTTATCAGTATAAAAAGACACCTGTGCACACCCTCAAACAGTCTGACTCCAAACTCCACTATGGTGAAGACCAAAGAGCTGTCAAAGGACACCATAAACAAAATTGTAGCCCTGCACCAGGCTGGGAAGACTGAATCTGCAATAGCCAACCAGCTTGGAGTGAATAAATCAACAGTGGGAGCAATAATTAGAAAATGGAAGACATACAAGACCACTGATAATCTCCCTCGATCTGGGGCTCCACGCAAAATCCCACCCCGTGGGGTCAGAATGATCACAAGAACGGTGAGCAAAAATCCCAGAACCACGCGGGGGGACCTAGTGAATGAACTGCAGAGAGCTGGAACCAATGTAACAAGGCCTACCATGAGTAACACACTACGCCACCATGGACTCAGATCCTGCAGTGCCAGACGTGTCCCACTGCTTAAGCCAGTACATGTCCGGGCCCGTCTGAAGTTTGCTAGAGAGCATTTGGATGATCCAGAGGAGTTTTGAGAGAATGTCCTATGGTCTGATGAAACCAAACTGGAACTGTTTGGTAGAAACACAACTTGTCGTGTTTGGAGGAAAAAGAATACTGAGTTGCATCCATCAAACACCATACCTACTGTAAAGCATGGTGGTGGAAACATCATGCTTTGGGGCTGTTTCTCTGCAAAGGGGCCAGGACGACTGATCCGGGTACATGAAAGAATGAATGGGGCCATGTATCGTGAGATTTTGAGTGCAAACCTCCTTCCATCAGCAAGGGCATTGAAGATGAAACGTGACTGGGTCTTTCAACATGACAATGATCCAAAGCACACCGCCAGGGCAACGAAGGAGTGGCTTCGTAAGAAGCATTTCAAGGTCCTGGAGTGGCCTAGCCAGTCTCCAGATCTCAACCCTATAGAATACCTTTGGAGGGAGTTGAAAGTCCGTGTTGCCAAGCGAAAAGCCAAAAGCATCACTGCTCTAGAGGAGATCTGCATGGAGGAATGGGCCAACATACCAACAACAGTGTGTGGCAACCTTGTGAAGACTTACAGAAAACGTTTGACCTCTGTCATTGCCAACAAAGGATATATTACAAAGTATTGAGATGAAATTTTGTTTCTGACCAAATACTTATTTTCCACCATAATATGCAAATAAAATGTTAAAAAAACAGACAATGTGATTTTCTGGATTTTTTTTTCTCAGTTTGTCTCCCATAGTTGAGGTCTACCTATGATGTAAATTACAGACGCCTCTCATCTTTTTAAGTGGTGGAACTTGCACTATTGCTGACTGACTAAATACTTTTTTGCCCCACTGTATTTAATTGCCTAAGGGTTTTTCCGTCTGTCTGTCTGTCTGTCTGTCCAGGAAACCCTGCGTCTCTGATTGGTCGAGGCCGCCAGGCCTCGACCAATCAGCAACGAGCACAGTATTGACGTAGATGTCATAATGGTTGCCATGGCGACGATGATTTCATAACGGTTGCCTCGACCAATCAGCGACGGGCACAGTCTGCCGCGAATTCTGGAATCATCATTGTCCATATACTACGGGGACATGCCTGGCGGCCTCGACCAATCAGAGACGGGCACAGCATGGCGACGATGATGTCATAAAGGCTGCCTCGACCAATCAGCGACGGGCACAGTCTGCCGTGAATTCGCCTCGACCAATCAGCGACGGGCACAGTATCGACGTAGATGTCATAATGGTTGCCATGGCGACGATGTCATAAAGGTTGCCTCGACCAATCAGCGACGGGCACAGTCTGCCGCGAATTCTGGAATCATCATTGTCCATATACTACGGGGACATGCATATTCTAGAATACCCGATGCGTTAGAATCGGGCCACAATCTAGTACTATATAATCAGCCTCATCCCTCCCCAACACATGCCTCCTGACGAAGAAGTGAAACGTGCGTTGGGGTGGCAGGGACGCTACACATAAGACCTATTCCATGTAAGTGCTGCTAATTATAACCTTATTACATTGCCATCATTGATTCTGACTGGGTGTAATACCCCTACACTGTGTAGTTGATGTGCTTGTGACATGGATTTGTATTAACCATGTATATGCAGTCACTGTTTTCTAACCACTTGTTGTTTACATTAGTAGTAGCTGTCCTCGCTTTTAAGCAGTTACCTTGGATACTTTTTGTTCTTTTTAAAACTTGTGTAATAAAATTTATGATATATTTGGCACTTTATACTGTGGTTCACTTCTGTGTTCATATATGATTCAGTTTTTTTGTGCCGCTGAGATTTGATATGGGTTTAGAGATATAATTTGGTACATATTATTGCCTAGGCTGGGGCTACATGGCAACGTTGGCCAAGACACAGGCTGTGCATCCAAAGATGGCTATATGCTGCTGCTATATCGCAGCGTAATACAGGTGAAAGGGGGTCACAATGCAACCCCTAGGGTATTGTGATTTAAAAAATTAAGTCATAAAAATGTGACTGATTCTATTTCTGAATTGCTTGTTGTGACCTTGGTACCCTGAGATTGCAACGTGACCCAAGTCACCTGCATTTTGCTATCATGTACCAGTGAGATATGGGGATCTCTGTCAGCATGACATCTGTTGAGGCCCCAAGCACTAGGTAGCTCCAGCCTTAAAGGGAATCTGTCACTAAGATCAATCCCCCACTCAAAAGCATACTGTATATAGGTCTTTGAAATGTAATTCAATGTAATTAAATTCTATTTGCTACACTCTAGAATAATTTTCATTCACATGTAAATGAGTATAAAAGTCTCGCACTCAACTTAAGTTTCTTTGATTAGTGAGATTTATTGATGCAAGGTAGCACTAGAAACGTTTCAGCTCAATAGAGCTTTCATCAGTCACGTGCTGTGCCTTAGGAGAGTGTATCGGACATGTCACAAGTTGATATATGGATCAAGTGTGGTACTACCAATGAGGGTTAGAAAGATGAGATGGTGGTACTATGTTTAATGCTTAAAATACCAGATGGAGATGCTCATAGGGATAGGAGTCTCTGGGAAAAGACCTGGGGCCTTGGAATGATCAAAATGAGAGTAGGGGCTTATATATTTGGTATCCGTAATAGAAGGAACTGGCCTCAATACCGGCTGATGAGAAGCAGGGGCTGCTATATGGAGCCGCCTAGGAATGGGTAGCGTACCCTGAGACGCGGAGTCCACCGCTCGTCTGAGACTTTTATACTCTATTACTGATGGTTTGGGAACCTAGTCTCTGCACCACACGTACAGCAGTGCACACGGTGTTTATTTGATCACATGTAAATGAGGCATCAAGTGCTCTGGGTGTAAATGAGCTTTTAAGGAGCCACTGCCTCCTGAGCACCCTACACCAACCACCCTGCACAAGGCAAGGAAATCAGACAATGCGCTATTAAAGGGAACCTGTCACCCCAAAAATCGCAGGTGAGGTAAGCCCACCGGCATCAGGGGCTTATCTACAGCATTCTGTAATGCTGTAGATAAGCCCCCGATGTTACCTGAAAGAGGAGAAAAAGACGTTAGATTATACTTACCCAGGGGCGGTCCCGCTGCTGGTCAGGTCGGATGGGTGCCTCTGGTCCGCTGCGGCGCCTCCCATCTTCTTTCCATGACGTCCTCTTCTGATCTTCAGCCACGGCTCCGGCGCAGGCGTACTATATCTGGCCTGTTGAGGGCAGAGCAAAGTACTGCAGTGCACAGGCGCCGGTCCACTCTGACCTTTCCGGCGCCTGCGCACTGCAGTACTTTGTTGTGCCCTCAACAGGGCAGACAAAGTACGCCTGCGCCGGAGCCGTTGCTGAAGATCAGAAGAGGACATCATGGAAAGAAGATGGGAGGCGCCGCAGCGGACCAGAGACGCCCATCCGACCTGACCAGCAGCAGGACCGCCCCTGGGTAAGTATAATCTAACGTCTTTTTCTCCTCTTTCAGGTAACATCGGGGGCTTATCTACAGCATTACAGAATGCTGTAGATAAGCCCCTGATGCCGGTGGGCTTACCTCACCCGCGATTTTCGGGGTGACAGGTTCCCTTTAATCAAACTAAAAAGGCTAATGCTGGATGGGAAACAACTTGAGGAGACAGTGGCTCCTTAACTCCTTAAATACTGGCACACCCAGAGCACATAATGCGTCCTCCGCATAAGAAAGAAAATGCTACTTACTCAGAATACAGCAATGGATAGAAGATAGAAAGGTATGGATGGAGTAATATTTCAAAGACCTACGTGCTGTAATATGAGGGTTTGGGGAGTTGATCTTACTGAGAGATTTCCTTTAAAGCAGACCTGGGCAAAATGCAGCCCTTTGGACACAACCAAGGCCTGCAGACCGGAACAACCAACGAGCTGGAAACAATGGCGTAACACACTATATGAGCACATGCTGCCAGGTGTCTTGATTTTACTGCTATATGCTACCAGCTGCATATCACAATGCGGAGCCTCAGTATGCAAACTGCACTGACCAATACAGTGCATTGAGAGAACATGGCAAAGTATTTTTAGTTAATTTGTTACTTTTAGTTGTCAGTCGGTTCTTGGAGGAAACTGTGGGGCTACCATACTGTGTGAGAAGCTGTGGAAGCATCATACTGGGTGGTGGCTGTGATGGCATGATACTGTGTGTCACCATACTTAAAGCTGTCTTATCAAAAAATGCTAATAGCTTGCAAATATGAGGTTAATCTACAGGTTAATAGTGTTCTAAAGCTGAACTTTATATCTTCCAGCAGTCTCTGGCTTTCAGTCATGGTGCAGGTGCGGCTATAGTCATCGCTCAGTACTTAATGAGCGGTGGCTGTAACCATGCACCGACACGGACTGACAGCCAACTCAGTATTGCATCAGTGCAGTCTTTCCTGCTTCAAAAGTTTTATATTTACCTGTATTAAGGCATATTGTTCAATCTTTTAAAGAGTGTCTTTCACCAAATGTTTCATGTTGAACTGGACACACTGTGTAATACTGGGTGCACAGCAGAATAAAACATTTTCTTTGTTTTGTTTTTGTTAATTTCACCTGTCTTTTCCATAGATTTTAGCAATCAAAGTATATGGTACCTAATGAGTTAGCTTTTGTTAAGTCCAAGTGGGTGTCATAAAATAGTTTATTACTAGGGGTGTGTATTTCTTTCTTTCGTATAAGGCTAACTAATAACCAAACAGCCACACTGAAAGTAAAGAAGGACACACCCCAACATTTCTTAGAGCAGGTTTCTCAATATGTGAGATGTAATGATGCAGCCCCGATCTCCTGGTCTAACCTCTTGCAAAAGTCAGTGGGGTGTGTCAGTGCAGCTGAGTTTAGCTACATCACATTACTATCCCTTCTGTTTAGAACTGAGAGCTCAAACTGTTAGGCTATGTGCACACGTTCAGGATTTCTTTCAGAAATTTCCTGAGAAAAACCTGAAATTTTCTGCAAGAAATCTGCATGCTTTTTTTGCGCGTTTTAACTGCGTTTTTGGTGCGTTTTTTTGCGGATATTTCCGGACATTTCCCAATGCATTATATAGCGGGAAATCCGCAAAAAATCCGCAAAATTAATGAACATGGTGCGTTTTTTAACGTGATGCGCTTTTTTCACGGAAAAAAACGCATCATGTGCACAAAAATTGCGGAATTCATTCTAAATGATGGGATCCATAATGTATGCTTTTTTTTGTGGTTTTTATAGCGTTTTTATAGCGAAAAAACGTGAAAAAAACGCGAAAAATCAGCAACGTGTGCACACAGCCTCAGTGATCAAACATATAGCTGTTATGCTCATGCAACTTGTAATCACTCTGCAGTGTGAATAGGGCTGTCATTTTATCACACACAAAAGTAACCAGCCTGTGTTGGACTACTTCTGTGTGAGATGAAATGCCATCCTGCTCTGATCTTAGTGCAAAGAGATTACAAGTTGAAAACAATGGATATAAGTGTGATTACTGACACATCTCTGGACATGCAGTGTGGATGAGAGGTAGAACAGCAGAGCTGACAGTGATATAAAAGGAGTAGAGCTTATAGATAGGTTTGTATTGTAACACAAATAAACTCTGCAGCACTGCCCATTCCTACACACTGACATATGCAGGAGGTTAGACCAGATTATTAGGCTGTCTGTCATACATCTCACATCTGAGAAACCTGCTCTAACCTATTGCGGGGTCATGTTCTTCTTTACTTTGCATGTTGTTGCTTGCTTAGGATTGGTCAGCATTATACGGGGGAGAAGTACACACCCTTAGTAAAAGTTATGTGATAATGCCCACTTGGATTTAATAAAAATTAACCCATTATACCTTTATTGCTAATATCTCTACAAGGTAGAGGCAAAATAAAAAAAAAATGGTTTATTCCACTCTGCAGCCACCATTACATCCTCATTGTCATTGAGATCTATAGAAAATATTAATGTGCCCTCTTTTTGCACCACAAAAAGTAATAATGTTCTCTGTGATTTCCTTTGATAGTTATAATACCCACAGTGCTCCTATAAAGTAATAATCCCCTTTAAATGCTCCGACTTAATATTGTTCTGTAAGCCCCTAAAAAATAATAATGCACCTGAGTACTCTTTTAACCCCTTTACCCCCAAGGGTGGTTTGCACGTTAATGACCAGGCCAATTTTTACAATTCTGACCACTGTCCCTTTATGAGGTTATAACTCCGAAACGCTTCAACGGATCCTGGTGATTCTGACATTGTTTTCTCGTGACATATTGTACTTCATGATAGTGGTAAAATTTCTTTGATAGTACCTGCGTTTATTTGTGAAAAAAACGGAAATTTGGCGAAAATTTTGAAAATTTCGCAATTTTCAAACTTTGAATTTTTATGCAATTAAATCACAGAGATATGTCACACAAAATACTTAATAAGTAACATTTCCCACATGTCTCCTTTACATCAGCATAATTTTGGAACCAATTTTTTTTTTGTTAGGGAGTTATAAGGGTTAAAAGTTGACCAGCAATTTCTCATTTTTACAACACCATTTTTTTTTAGGGACCACGTCTCATTTGAAGTCATTTTGAGGGGTCTATATGATAGAAAATGCCCAAGTGTGACACCATTCTAAAAACTGCACCCCTCAAGGTGCTCAAAACCACATTCAAGAAGTTTATTAACCCTTCAGGTGTTTAATAGGAATTTTTGGAATGTTTAAATAAAAATGAACATTTAACTTTTTTACACAAAAAATTTACTTCAGCTCCAATTTGTTTTATTTTACCAAGGGTAACAGGAGAAATTGGACCCAAAAAGTTGTTGTCCAATTTGTCCTGAGTACGCTGATACCCCATATGTGGCAGTAAACCACTGTTTTGGCGCATGGGAGAGCTCGGAAGGGAAGGAGCGCAGTTTGACTTTTCAATGCAAAATTGACAGGAATTGAGATGGGACGCCATGTTGCGTTTGGAGAGCCACTGATGTGCCTAAACATTGAAACCCCCCACAAGTGACACCATTTTGGAAAGTAGACCCCCTAAGGAACTTATCTAGAGGTGTGGTGAGCACTTTGACCCACCAAGTGCTTCACAGAAGTTTATAATGCAGAACCGTAAAAATAAAAAATCATATTTTTTCACAAAAATTATATTTTTGCCCCCAATTTTTTATTTTTCCAAGGGTAAGAGAAGAAATTGGACCTCAAAAGTTGTTGTCCAATTTGTCCCGAGTACGCTGATACCCCATATGTGGCAGTAAACCACTGTTTGGGCGCATGGGAGAGCTCGGAAGGGAAGGAGCGCCGTTTGACTTTTCAATGCAAAATTGACAGGAATTGAGATGGGACGCCATGTTGCGTTTGGAGAGCCACTGATGTGCCTAAACATTGAAACCCCCCACAAGTGACACCATTTTGGAAAGTAGACCCCCTAAGGAACTTATCTGGATGTGTGGTGAGCACTTTGACCCACCAAGGGCTTCACAGAAGTTTATAATGCAGAGCCATAAAAATAAAACAAAATTTTTTTCCCACAAAAATTATTTTTTAGCCCCCAGTTTTGTATTTTCCCTAGGGTAACAGGAGAAATTGGACCCCAAAAGTTGTTGTCCAATTTGTCCTGAGTACGCTGATACCCCATATGTGGGGGGGAACCACCGTTTGGGCGCATGGGAGGGTTCGGAAGGGAAGGAGCGCCATTTGGAATGCAGACTTAGATGGAATGGTCTGCAGGCGTCACATTGCGTTTGCAGAGCCCCTAATGTACCTAAACAGTAGAAACCCCCCACAAGTGACACCATTTTGGAAAGTAGACCCCCTAAGGAACTCATCTTGATGTGTTGTGAGAGCTTTGAACCCCCAAGTATTTCACTACAGTTTATAACGCAGAGCCATGCAAATAAAAAATATTTTTTTTTCCACACAAATTATATTTTAGCCCCCAGTTTTGTATTTTTCCAAGGTTAGCAGGAGAAATTGGACCCTAAATGTTGTTGTCCAATTTGTCCTGAGTACGCTGATACCCGATATGTGGGGGGGAACCACCGTTTGGGCGCATGGGAGGGCTCGGAAGGGAAGGAGCATCATTTGGAATGCAGACTTAGATGGATTGGTCTGCAGGCGTCACATTGCGTTTGCAGAGCCCCTAATGTACCTAAACAGTAGAAACCCCCCACAAGTGACCCCATATTGGAAACTAGACCCCTCAATGAACTTATCTAGATGTGTTGTGAGAACTTTGAACCCCCAAGTGTTTCACTACAGTTTATAACGCAGAGCCGTGAAAATAAAAAATCTTTTTGTTTTCCCACAAAAATTATTTTTTAGCCCCCAGTTTTGTATTTTCCCAAGGGTAACAGGAGAAATTGGTCCACAAAAGTTGTTGTCCAATTTGTCCTGAGTACGCTGATACCCCATATGTTGGGGTAAACCCCTGTTTGGGCACACAGGAGAGCTCGGAAGGGAAGGAGCACTGTTTTACTTTTTCAACGCAGAATTGGCTGGAATTGAGATCGGACGCCATGTCGTGTTTGGAGAGCCCCTGATGTGCCGAAACAACAGTGGAAACCCCCCAATTATAACTGAAACCCTAATCTAAACACACCCCTAACCCTAATTCCAACGGTAACCCTAACCACACCTCTAACCCTGACACACCCCTAACCCTAATCCCAACCCTATTCCCAACTGTAAATGTAATCTAAACCCTAACCCTAACTTTAGCCCCAACCCTAACTGTAGCCCCAACCCTAACCCTAACCCTAGCCCTAACCCTAGCCCTAACCCTAGCCCTAACCCTAGCCCTAACCCTAGCCCTAGCCCTAACCCTAGCCCTAACCCTAGCCCTAGCCCTAACCCTAGCCCTAACCCTAGCCCTAGCCCTAACCCTAGCCCTAACCCTAGCCCTAACCCTAGCCCTAACCCTAGCCCTAACGGGAAAATGGAAATAAATACATTTTTTTTTATTTTTCCCTAACTAAGGGGGTGATGAAGGGGGGTTTGATTTACTTTTATAGCGAGTTTTTTAGCGGATTTTTATGATTGGCAGCCGTCACACACTGAAAGACCCTTTTTATTGCAAAAAATATTTTTTGCAATACCACATTTTGAGAGCTATAATTTTTCCATATTTTGGTCCACAGAGTCATGTGAGGTCTTGTTTTTTGCGGGACGAGTTGACGTTTTTATTGAAAACATTTTTGGGCACGTGACATTTTTTTATCGCTTTTTATTCCGATTTTTGTGAGGAAGAATGACCAAAAGCCAGCTATTCATGAATTTCTATTGGGGGAGGCGTTTATACCGTTCCGCGTTTGGTAAAATTGATAAATCAGTTTTATTCTTCGGGTCAGTACGATTACAGCGATACCTCATTTATATCATTTTTTTATGGTTTGGTGCTTTTATACGATAAAAACTATTTTACAGAAAAAATAATTATTTTTGCATCGCTTTATTCTCAGGACTATAACTTTTTTATTTTTTTGCTGATGATGCTGTATGGCGGCTCTTTTTTTGCGGGACAATATGACGCTTTCAGCGGTACCATGGTTATTTATATCTGTCCTTTTGATCGCGTGTTATTCCACTTTTTGTTCGGCGGTATGATAATAAAGCGTTGTTTTTTGCCTCATTTTTTTTTTTTTTTTCTTACGGTGTTTACTGAAGGGGTTAACTAGTGGGACAGTTTTATAGGTCGGGTCGTTACGGACGCGGCGATACTAAATATGTGTACTTTTATTGGTTTTTTTTTTTTATTTAGATGAAGAAATGTATTTATGGGAATAATATATATTTTTTTTTTTTCATTATTTTGGAATATTTTTTTTTATTTTTTTTACACATTTGGAAAATTTTTTTTTTACTTTTTTACTTTGTCCCAGGGGGGGACATCACAGATCAGTGATCTGACAGTTTGCACAGCACTCTGTCAGATCACTGATCTGACATGCAGCGCTGCAGGCTTCACAGTGCCTGCTCTGAGCAGGCTCTGTGAAGCCACCTCCCTCCCTGCAGGACCCGGATCCGCGGCCATCTTGGATCCGGGGCTCGAGCAGGGAGGGAGGTGAGGAGACCCTCGCAGCAACGCGATCACATCGCGTTGCTGCGGGGGGCTCAGGGAAGCCCGCAGGGAGCCCCCTCCCTGCGCGGTGCTTCCCTGCACCGCCGGCACATCGCGATCATCTTTGATCGCGGTGTGCCAGGGGTTAATGTGCCGGGGGCGGTCCGTGACCGCTCCTGGCACATAGTGCCGGATGTCAGCTGCGATAAGCAGCTGACACCCGGCCGCGATCGGCCGCGCTCCCCCCGTGAGCGCGGCCGATCGGCTATGACGTACTATCCCGTCGAGGGTCAGATAAGCCCAGGGCACCTCGACGGGATAGTACGTCTAAGGTCACAGAGGGGTTAACAATGATGCCACAGGTTATCCGGAAGAGTAATAATGTTCCCTCAGTGCTCCCAATAATTAATGCCCTCCCTTTACAATTAATAATGACTCTGCTTCCCACCAAACGTAATACTAGTCCTGAGTAGTGATGAGCGAATTTGTTCGGAAAACGATTGCCAAACCTAAATTCGGCAAGAAGATGGCACATTTGGATTCGTGATCGGAAATCCAAGCAAAATTTTATAAAATCTGTAAAAATCTGTAACATTCGGTAAAAGTGCGGGAAAATATTTGCATTCCCACAAAAATATTTTCAGCACTTTAGCAACGATAACAGTGGTGTATCAAGAGCGTTTGGCACGTGTTTGATGAGGGGAGGGGGTTTGCAGGGCTCAGAGGCGCACAGCACAGTGGAAGCACAGCACAGCAGTCATTTTTTTTCCCTAACTTTATGTGTGCACACTGCGGCTAGCCAATCAGGGTGCAGGAAGCAACCACAATGTCCTGACAGCACGGCTTGTGTCATTGGCTGCTGAAATCACATGTCCCTCTCCATATAAAGAGTAGACATCTTGTTTTAGGGAAATTTTGAGAGGCTGCTCCTGACGCTGACACTATTAACAGCAAGATTTTAGCTAGTTAGGTGGTTGTATATCAGTCAGATAGTGTAGCTAGCTAGTGTCCAGTGTGGCTGTAAAATTTACCTTCCGTAATTTTTCTTTTTGGGCCCATTACTGAGGTCCACAGACAAAGCCAGCAGGGCACATGTCCTACAAGTGTGTTGTGCACTGCTTCTATAGTGCTCCATGCACGAGTATAGCATTCTAATTTATATTTTTTCAGTAGCTAAATATGAAAAAGCCTGCTGTATCCCACATTTTAGCTAGTTAGATAGGTGGTTGTATATCAGTCAGATAGTGTAGCGAGCTACTGTCCAGTGTGGCTGTTAAATTTACCTCAGCATTTTTTAATTTTTTTACTGAGGTCCACAGACAAAGCCAGCAGGGCATGTGTTGTCCACTGCTTCTATTGTGATCCAAGCACGAGTATAGCATTCTAATTCACATGTAGCTAGTGAAAAAATATTAAACAGCCTGCTGTATGCCACCTTGTCGTTTAGTGCTGTAGTGATATAAAACTGCCTGTTGTATACCACGTTGTTATTTTGTGGCGGTGATATGAACCTGTCTGCAGACCTAAGGCACATTAAAAAAATATATAATTTTTCAGTTGCAAATCGTTAGACAACGCGCCGTATCACACTTTGTCATTTGGTTGGGTTGAAATTAAGCTGTAGATGCCTGATCCAGAGGCCACAAAAAATTCTTCTGTTTCTGGTGTCATACATTAGGGGACCTGGCTATAAAATAGTTTGAAGCATCTAGTGTGTTATAGAGGCCTGATCCATAGGCCACAAAAAATTATCGTGTTGTTAACGTCATACAGTAAGGGAATTGACTGTAAAATAGTTTGTAGCGTCTAGTGTGTTATAGAGGCCTGATCCGTAAGCCACAAAAAATCTTCTGTTCCTAGTGTTATACAGTAGCGGACCTGACTTTAAAATACTTTGTTGCATGTAGTGTGTTATAGAAGCCTGATACATAGGTCATAAAAAGTCTTGTGTTATTAAGTCATACAATAAGGAACCTGACTTTAAAATTGTTTGTAGCATAACTTCTTTGTCATACAGGCCTCATCCACACTCAGTTATTTTTTCTGTGGCTAACACTATACAGCATGCCATATTTCAACTTTGAATTTACTGTAGTTGAAATTCAGCTGTTTGCAGAGGTGGTGCACAGCTTCAAAACTAATTTTTGTTGCTAATACTGTGCTCCTACCACATTATCTGAGCAACATGACTGTTGTGAATTCTGCTCTTGGGCTCCCTCCGGTGGTCGTTGATGGTAATGCAGTTATTCCTGAGCAGCAGTCTTGGACAGGTGTTTCTGCTAATTGCAATTCTGACTGGAGTATTTAGCTGTGTAGGACTCATTAGTCCTTGCCAGTAGTCAATGTTCCTTTGGAAGTGTTGGTCCTCTGCCTGGCCTCTCCTGCTTGCTGCCAATTCAGCTAAGATAAGTGTTTGCTTCATTTTTTTAGACACACCACTGTGTGTTTATTTTCTGTGCTTATTTTGTTTCTATTTTGTTCCTGCTAGACTGTGCCTCATGTTTTTCTCAGTCTAGTTGGACTCGCTGGAGTCGCAGATATACTCTCCACATCTTTAGTTAGGTGGTGGAGTTTTTGTATTTTTCTGCTGTGGATATTTTGTATTGTTTTATGCTGACCGCATAGTATCCTGTACTATCCTTTCCTATCTAGGTAGAAGTGGCCTCCTTTGCTTATCCCTGTTTTCTGTCTGCGTGTGTCTTTTCCTCTCCTACTCACAGTCATTATTTGTGGTGGGCTATCTATCCTTTGGGGATCTACTCTGAGGCAAGAGAGTTTTCCTATTTCCATCTTTAGGGATATTTAGTCCTTAGGCTGTGTCGAGGTGTCTAGGTCTGGTTAGGCACACCCCACGGCTACTTCTAGTTGCGATGATAGAATCAGGGTTTGCGGTCAGTAAAGTTACCACTGCTCCAGCGAAGGTCATTTCATGCTGCTCCAAGGCCACCTGATCATAACACATGACTGGGAAAGAGCGAGGCTGTGGTGAAAGGGGAATTAGGCTTGGTGTTCAAGGTGTAGGTGGTAATGTTTGTGAAAGCACTAGTGAAGCAATGTCACATCCTATGCAAAGACAACTGACAACTTATATGACTGGACAGGCTACACCACTAGCTTTCTTTGGCAGATGCATAGCGGTATGTCTTATCGATGATGCCCAGAAAGAGCATGTACTCGAGTGGATGGCAAGTGCAGCTTCAAGTGGCCTCTTCCTCCACTTCAACATCACACACAGTACAGTCCACAGAGATGGCACCAAAATTCCCCTTGCTTCCCCCATGTCCCAACTATCCAACCGTTCAATTAACTGTACGGAACCACAGATGGGTGAGTCTGAAGAGCTGTTCACACATTCTATGCCATGTTCATCTGAAGTGTACTCAAAAGCTTTGCAGAGTCAAGAGGAGGAAATCTGCACCGATGCACAAAATTTTTTTAGCTTGGATGCGGGGCAGGAAGAAGTAGGGTCCGAACAGCATCCTGACCCTCATCATTAGACATTAACCCCTGAGGGGGAGGTGATCCTGATGAGACTGAGATATATGATGCTCACACGGACTGTACTGTGCTGTCAGGGCAAGAAGAGAAGGAGGGTAATTCCAGTGGTGAGGAATGTGATAGCACTGAGAATGATGATGGTGTGTTAGGTCCCAATTGGCATGAATATAGAGGCGCACAGCTGAGTAGGTAATCTGAGAAGATGATGAGGTTACGTTCCACCGTATGTCTCAGACACGTAGTGAGGCAGCCACGACGAACGATGCATCCTCAGCCACAACTGTGACTCTGACCAGCAGCATCTGCGGCTCTGCAGCTCGCAGGAGTGGCAAGGGTTGCCTAGCCTGGGCCATTTTTGACACTGCAAAGGATGAGCCAACTCATTTAATCTGCCAACTTTGCAAAAAAAAACTGAGTCAAGGTTAAAGGTGCAATAACTTGACTACTACATGTATGAACGTTCACATGCGCAATCAACATGCTTTACTGTGGGAATCCCACTGTGCGGACCAACGGACTTCAACAACCATCAGCCGCCCCATCAATCACATCTGCTTCTTCTTCCTCCTCCTCTATTACCGTGCCAACTATTGAGATGCAGGTCTTTGACCGCAGAACCTCAGGTCCTGTACCCACTCGAGTCATGCTGAGAGGTCGCCTTCAGCGGTAATGGAAGCGGACATGCCTGCTGTTTTTGACGGATCTCAGAGAACCATCACACCACAAGTTTCTCAATCCAGAGTAACATCTCCGCCTGCACCTTTCTCACGGTCCAGCAGTTTGTCTGGTTCACAGTACTCCGCCCTCTCGCAGCACTGCAGCCAGCCCACGGCTCGACAGCTGTGGTCACTTAAAAGATTGTTTCCTCCTACCCACGACAAAGCTAAGAGGTTGAACTCCACCATCTCAAATTTTTTGGCAAGCTGTGCCTGCGCTACAACAGCATGTCGCAGACAACATCACACGTTCCTTGACAAAATCTCTGTCTGCCAGGGTGCATTTCATCACAGACACTTGGATGAGTAAGCATGGCCAAGGGCGTTACATCTTTCTGACTGGGCACTTGGTGACTCTGGTGGCTGTGGTGACAGGCGCTGCTCCACAAGTATTAGAATCACCAAGGCTTGCAGGACAAACCTCTACATTTAACACTTCCCCCACTGCTTCTGCCTCCTCTAGGACCTCCACCTGCGCCATCAACCTCTGCCTTAACGAGACACGCATTTCAACAGTGCAGAGCGAAGCCCTACCTTTGTCCATGCCAGTTAACAGGTTGATATGCGATGTGCCGACTTGGTGGAATTCCACACTGCACAGACGCAGTATGTCATGTCGTATAGCATGGGCCAACGCAGTACAGATGTGGTGCATATCACATTTACAGAGTGGGCACAAATTAAGGACCTCTGCACCCTTCTGCACAGTTTTGAAATGGCTACTAAGATTGCTAGTGCTGACAACGCCATCATCAGCATCGCTGTTCTGGTCATTTATATGCTAGAGCAGACTTTGAATAGCTTACGGGAGGAGACGGTGGTCCCAAAAGAAGAGGAGGAAGCAGAGGAGGCTGCGGAACAGAAAACATTGTCTCTACACAGGGAGGGTGGATTACTGCGATCAAGGGGGGCTGATGATAACAGACAAACTGTTATTGAGGGTGCAAGATCCGAGGAACAAATGGAGGAGGAAGAGGTGATGGGCGAGCAACTGTCGGATGAAGAGGATAATCCTCCACTCTCTGTTGTTTGTGGTTGGCGGGAGGGGATGGAGGAAATGAGCCTCATTGATACCCAGTCACCAACACAGCATGGGCTTGGACCTCATGGTAGAGACCAACATATGAGTACCTTCTTGCTACACTATCTGCAACATGATCCCCGTATAGTTATTATTAGGAATAATGCTGACTACTGGGTTGCCACTTTATTAGATTCTCATAATAAAACCAAATTTTGCCAGATGATTCCTGCCCTAGAAAGGGACCCGCGAATGCTGGAGTATTGAAACACGCTTTAACACAACCTTAGGAGAGCTTTTCCCCAAGACAGCAGTGAAACACACAGTTCGCATCACAGCTCTAGACTTCCAACCTCTGGCACGTCAATTGGTCAACGCCAAAACATTAGCAGCAGCAGTGGTGGAAGTGGAAGAAGCAATTTCTGTGAGTCCTTTGACACATTTTATAGACAAACTCGTGCACCAGCACAACAGAGTCCTAGTCTTATACGTGGTGAACGAATGGAGAGGATGGTGCAGGAGTATCTAGAACTAAATATCAATACCATCAGGGAAGGTTTGGACCCTTTTGCATTTTGGTCTTCCAAAATTGTTACGTGGCTTGAGCTTGCCTCACACACCTTGGAGGTTTTATCGTGCCTGGCAGCCAGCGTTCTCTCAAAACGTGTCTTCAGCACTGCTGGTGGTGTCCTGACAGATAAGCATAGCTGGCTGTCTCCTGAAAGTGTAGAGAGCCTAATGTTCATTAAGATGAACAAGTCATGGATCTCCAAGGACTTTTGCACCCCAATTGCAGACTGTACAGACTAGGTGATATTGCATTTTTTAGTGTGATGCATTAATGTCACGTAACTGCACTCTGTGATATCTTTAGTGTGGCTTCTGTGGCTGCTGCTGCTGCTGCTGCTGATATTAACACAAATTTGTGGAAATGTGAACAGTCATAGTTGGTCTACATCTGCTGGGTTAGCTGTAGTGGAAGACATTTCGGTCTCAATTATATTATTTCCATTCTTGTGACAGTTATTCTACGTCGGTGGTGTCAGGCCCTCAATTTTTAAAAAGTGAACACTCCTGTTTGGGTGTCCATCTCCTGGATTGGGTGTAGTGGAAGAACTGTCGGTCCCTATTATACAATTTCTACTGTGGTGAAATTGATGCCACTTCTGTGGTGTAAGGTGAACACACCTTGTAGGGTAACCATCTGCTGGATTGGGTGTAGTGGAAGTCTTGTTTGCCAGAGGGATCAAATACTTATTTCTCACTGCAAAATACAAATACATTTATTTAATTTATACAATGTGATTTTCTGGATTTTATTTTTGATATTCTATCTCTCAATGCTCAAATTAACCTACCCTTACAATTATAGACTGTTCATGTCTTTGTCAGTGGGCAAACTTACAAAATCAACAAGGGAAAAAATACTTATTTCTCCCACTGTATGCTCATTTTGTTTCTTGTAGGTTTTGCCTGTTTAATGGCCAATGTTAACATGCGTTTATGTGTTGCTTGTCTACCAGCTCAAATTCGACCTCAATTTTGGTATTTTTTTCCCCCACAAATGGTAATAATACTCCCCAAGATCCCCCACAAATAGTAAAGCCCCATAAGTATCACCATAAAAAGTAATAATGCCCTAAGTGCACGGAAGAAAAGTAATAATGCCATGCCAAGACCCACAAAAAAAATAATAATGCTAACATTCTTTAAATATAGTAATAGTCCCATTTTACAGTATATTGCTCCTCTTAGCCCTTTTATATATATCCCCATACCAGAGTACATTACTCCTCTCATCTATCTATAGCCACATCTCACAGTTAGTGTTGAGCGATACCGTCCGATATTTGAAAGTATCGGTATCGGATGGTATCGGCCGATATCCGAAAAATATCGGATATCGCCGATACCGATATCCGATACCAATACAAGTCAATGGGACACAAATATCGGAAGGTATCCTCTGTGGTTCCCAGGGTCTGAAGGAGAGGAAACTCTCCTTCAGGCCCTGGGATCCATATTCATGTGTAAAATAAAGAATAAAAATAAAAAATATTGATATACTTACCCTCGGACGCGCCCTGGTTGTCACCGCTGCAACCGCCATGCTTCCCTTCTTAAGAATGAGCGCGTTAAGGACCTTCGATGACGTCGAGGCTTGTGATTGGTCACTGAGCAGTCATGTGACCGGAATTCCGATACCGCAAATATCGGCCGATACCCGATACTTACGGTATCGGAATGCTCCACACTACTCACAGTTCATCACTCCTCTCTATACAGCCCCATGCCACATCTCTATTCTCCACTATCTATAGCCACATTTTGCAATTAATACTCCCCAATATACCGACCCATGCAGCAGTACATCACTCCTTTCCTTTATATACAGCCTCAACCCACTGTGCATCACTCCTCGCCACTATATACAACACCATTGCACAAAACATTAGTTTTTCAGCTATTGTATATAGAGTCCAATACTGCAGTTATCACTCCTTTCCTGTATATACAGCCCTGTCCTGCAGTACCTCACTCCCCTTAACCCTCTATATACTGCCCCATCCTGCAGTACATCACTCCCCTCAACCCCTCTATATACAGCCCCATCCTTCAGTACATCACTCCTTTCCTCTGTATACAGTTCTAACCTACAGGAGATCACTCCTCATCTACATATAGCCCCATCCTGCAGTACATCATTTCACCCATTTGTATACAGCCCCATCTGACAGTAAATCATTCCTCTTTTCTATATACAGCTCCATCCTGCAGTACATCACTTCTTTCAAATTACCTGCATACATGATTTCTGCTGCTTCCTATGCTCTGCACTATTATCAAGGAGGCCCTTCAGGCCCCCTCCCAGTACATAATTCTTCACTTACACAACTCCATTCGGATGACTGTATACACTATCCCGACAAAGGATGAGTGGTGCAGCCAGTGACATGATTGTATTGTCTTTGCCAGGACGCAGACACTCTGTAAATGTCTCTGCCATTCGGTAAACTGCAGACTTAAATCGACCTTTGGTCTACAAAATGGGGAGGGGTAGAACAGGAATTAACCATATTGGCGTAATCTTTTTGCCTATACAATTAAAAGTCGTGGTCACCCAGAGATCAGTGTCGGTTCCATCATATAAATGGGCCTGGGGCAACCAAACTCTCTGTCCCCGATAGCAACAGTACTGATAATAGGAATTCTGTGACTCCAGACAGTAGGCACAAATTGATCCACAAAATGAAGTGAATGCATTCTACCCCAACATAAAGCTAATAAAAATATATTTTGAAATATTCTGACAATATTGTCTCAGGTACTGAAATAAAAATGCTATTTGTCTTAATGTAGAAATACTAATCTAGATGTCAACATCACAAAGTCAGCATTCCCATCACCAACAGAAATGATTTATGCAAAGCATTGTGCTGAATACAAATTAATACCAACAGAAAAGAAATGGAAATTATATGACTAATATTTTGCTTTGGTGTATAGTTGAAAGTTGTCTATCAGAAATGCCCTGATTTTTTTTATGCGTACTGGAAATAAATTATATGCTACAAATAGTAATGTAAAAGGTACCTGGGGATGGGGACAAAACATTGTAGCTAAGGGAGACCATTTCATGTATTCAACTCCCTAGCAAAATATTTCAAATAAGCAATACAAGCTCAAGTGAACATTTAATGAAATTAGGTAGCGGCAAATATTCATCATACTTTTTAGATATTAAAGTATGTTAATACTAATCAGAGTGCAAGGTTATTCTGTAGAAAAGATAGCTTTATAATTTCTACGTTCACAATAAGGAATGAAATTTCCAATAGGCAGCAAGCCTTGCAATTACAAATGACCACACGTTGTGAGAGCTTAAGCCATTTTGGCAACTGGTTTTAAGTTTCCGTTAAAGAGAATCTGTTACCAGATTTCTCAATACAATCATCATACGTTATTACATAGATCTCTTCTTCTACCTGATGAGAGTTGTATTTATTCTGAAAATACATATCAGAAAGGCTGTATAATATTTTCTGACATTCTATACTCAACTTATGACTGTACACCTAGCCTCATTCATAGCTCCTCAGTGTCCTTACATGGTAGGGCTGAGATCTCACATTGCTCAGTATAAACTGCAGCTGTCAGCCAGCATGGGTGGGTAGAAGTTTAAAACTTCTGCACTTTTTATCTGGACTGTAAAATGGTCTTTTTAATATTAGGAGTATATAGCCATTCTCATATGGAATATCACTATGAAACCACAAGAATATCAGTGAAAGAACAACAGCCCCATCAAGAATAAGAGGTCTATTAAAATAGGGAGTTTGGATTGTGAAAGCTGGTTGCAGATCTGCAGAACTAGTATGTTGGCCTGAGCATTCTAATTTGTTGATTTGGGCTTCATCTGTAATAATGTTGTCTCAAAAGAGATAATACATCAATCCTCAGTCATTGATATTGGGCAGAAACAAGCATCAATTGTTCAACAATTCAACCAGAACCATTTGTATGCAGCACATACGCAGTCTAATAAGTTTAAAGTCATTTATTTCAGTTTCCATACATTTATTTCACGTTTAATAGTCTTCATCTGTGCAAGATATGGAAACAGTTGCTCTATGGAGATATGACTTGGGAGATCCCGTGTCTACGTCAAACTTATCCATTAATTTTCACGTGGGGCAACATGAGAGATCGTGACTGTTGTGCAGGGCCAAACCAATATGATTAAAATAATTCTGCTCAATAATAACATTAACATATTAATTATAATTATTTTATATTATTATTAAATTTATCACTTAATATCGAAAAGAATAAAGTATGATGACACCCTTATATGCTGTTTGAGCCCACACACAGCCCCTATTTACCGTAAGAGCCCCCCACACATCCCCTTACATACAGCATGAGACCCCACAAAGCCCCTGTGTGATGACACAGCATTTAACCTTAATTATGCCAGATGTATATTTTCAGTAGGCCAGGAGATATAGATTATTCTTCACATGAGTCTGAACATTGACTCTTAAATGGATGTTTGTGAATTGTTGAATGGCTGCTGTTTACCTATTATATCCACTCCTACAGTTTACTTTGTTGCTATCTTTGGAGGAAAAGGATACATGGTCATTGAACAATCTATGTTTGCTAGTATGTTGATTACCCATTGTATTATTCCATGCAGCTTGTTGACCTGCAAAATAGTGATGGGCAAACTGTGCAGATTGATTAAATACTAAAACAAATAGAGTTAATCTCATCCCACCTTCCCCCTGACCTGTGGATAATGGCCTGAACCACATATGTGGGTATAAAAGGGACCTATATCCTTCTGAAAAGGGACTCTACACGACAACAACCAAGGCACCATGGCTTTATCAAGAGGAAAACAGATTTGACATTTTACAGGACCACGGCCCTAGCTAGAGGAATACAGATCTGCTCAATTGACCATCACTGAACCCATGGAGATCTTCGGAGAAGCCAGGTTGGGACCCTCCAGCCACCTGGCCCCATGGAGACATTTGGAGAAGTCAGGTTGAGACCCTGCTTTTCACCTGGCCTCATAGAGATGTTTGGAGAAGCCAGGTTGGGACTCTCCAGTCACCTGGCCCCATGGAGACATTCTGAGAAGTCAGGTTGGGACAATCAGGTCACCTGGCCATGTGCCTCACTGTACTCAGTCAGCTTCATAAGCTTGTTGTTACCTCCTCTCTGTGGGTGCCCACCAAAAGTGGTTTGCTATTGATGGGGATAGTTGTCCCTGGAAGCTCCGAAGTCACTACTCTAATCCTATTGAGCCAGTGGAACGGTGAGACTCTCTAATTTACACCATCTTGGGTATGAGTGCCCATATAGCCTTTCTATATACAGTGTGTGAGCCTCCACATAGCCTCCCATATATAGTTTGAGCCCCCACATAGCCTCCTGTGAAAGAAAAAAAAACATACCTCACTCATAACTCACATTCCCCTGGTGCTTTGCTCTGGCCTCTGCTGCATTAAATCTCCATACAGTTGAAGCGATGAACTGATGTCATCGCGTCTGCTGGTTCAGTTGCACATGCTGATTGGTAGAAGAAGGAACCAGCGGCCCTTCCACCTCAAATATATTCACCGCTGTCTGCTTCTTGAGGATGCAGATAGTGGTGACAGTGGGTGGTGGTGCTGTTTCATACCTTTGATTGTTTTGCTTCTCTGGCCAGACTGGAAGAGCATGAGGGCAGAATGTGGCACACCGGCCAAACTTTGCCAAGCTCTGGTCTATACCAAGGGTGTGTGTTTCACAGGTTTTTTGGGGGCTTGTCTTTAGGCTGCCCTGGATTATTACCCTTTAAGTCACACCATCTTAGTAAAGACCATAAGAATTAGCACTAAATAAAAAGGTCCATATCTCTGGAAGTTGAATGGCAGATCTAAAAGCAAAAAACAAAACTGAATTTTGTTATGGAGGTGGAGCAGAGGAGAAGCCAAATATATCTGATGATGAGAGGTATCAGATACATGCTTCTCTTCTAGTCATATGTTTAAGAAGAGTTGATGAGTTTCAAACCATTTCAGTATGAGGCTAGTTTCCTTAAGGGCAGGTGCAGACAACCATATTTTATCTGATCCTAGGGAATTGAGTTAATTATGCAAATCATACTCTGATCAAACTGGTCAAAGTGTCATCAGAGTTTGATCCAATTCTCGTGGATGAGGAAAATATGGAGTAAAATGTTTCTCAATGTTCTCCATTCTGTCAGTCCGTTGAAATTAGTCTGCACTCAGGCTAATGTTTTCCATGGACTCATTGACTTCCATGGCCAAGTGCAATCCGAATATAGGATCAAACTCCAGTACTGCATTGTCCCCTAGAATAACATTGATCCTGAAGTGATCCAATGTTTTGTCTGACCAAACTATGACCAATAATATGGTCGTCTGCACGAGCCCTAAGACATTCTCACAATTTGGTGCACTAACAAGTTTACTAGTCTACTGAATATTGCTAGACTACTTGATTAACTTGATTACTTACTACTTTAGATCATCCCTGACGACTTTAACCCTGCTGTTCTGTTCGGGTCATAGTGACCCAAACAGACTTTTTGCGGCCCTGTAGATTTTTTTTCTGTAAGTCTATAAAACTTGAGACTAGGGTTGAGCGAAACGGGTCGTTCATTTTCAAAAGTCGCCGACTTTTGGCAAAGTCGGGTTTCATGAAACCCGATCCGACCCCTGTGCGGGGTCGGCCATGCGGTACGCGACTTTCGCGCCAAAGTCGCGTTTCAATGACGCGAAAAGCGCCATTTCTCAGCCAATGAAGGTAAACGCAGAGTGTGGGCAGCGTGATGACATAGGTCCTGGTCCCCACCATCTTAGAGAAGGGCATTGCAGTGATTGGCTTGCTGTCTGCGGCGTCACAGGGGCTATAAAGGGGCATTCCCGCCGACCGCCATCTTACTGCTGCTGATCTGAGCTTAGGGAGAGGTTGCTGCCGCTTCGTCAGAAGCAGGGATAGCGTTAGGCAGGGTCCATTAACCACCAAACCGCTTGTGCTGTAGCGATTTCCACTGTCCAACACCACCTTCGGTGTGCAGGGATAGTGGAAGCTACATTTTTTTTTTTCTCAGCGCTGTAGCTCATTGGGCTGCCCTAGAAGGCTCCCTGATAGCTGCATTGCTGTGTGTACGCCGCTGTGCAAACCAACTGCTTTTTTCAAAGCACAAATCCTCTTGTTCCTTCCTTTCTGCACAGTTATCTTGTTTGTTTGTCCACACTTTTTATTTAATTTGTGCATCAGTCCACTCCTTATTGCTGCCTGCCATACCTGGCTGAGATTACTGCAGGGAGATAGTAATTGTAGGACAGTTCCTTTTTTTTTTTTTTTTGTGGGAGATTAAGATTGGCATTTCTGCTAGAGTGCCATCCCTGTCTGTGCCATCTCTCACTCAGTGGGCCATAGAAAGCCTATTTATTTTTTTGCTTGATTTGGGTTCTAAAATCTACCTGAAAAAATCACTACATCAATCAGTGGGAGAAAAATATTGGCCTCAGGGCTTGTGTGCCACTCCTGACTCCTGTGTGCATCATTACTCACTCAGTGGGCCATAGAAAGCCTATTTATTTTTTTGGTTGATTTGGGTTCTAAATTGTACCTGAAAAAATCACTAAATCAATCAGTGGGAGATTAATATTGGCCTTTGGGCTTGTGTGCCAGTCCTAAGCGTGCCATCTGTCTCTCAAATAGTGGGCCATAGAAAGCCTATTTATTTATTTTTTTATTGGGTTTATAAATTTTCCCTGAAAAAAAAAAAAAAGTGGGAGATTAATATTGGCCTCTGGGCTTGTGTGCCAGTCCTGAGCGTGCCATCTTTCTCACAAATAGTGGGCCATAGAAAGCCTATTTATTTTTTTTTTTGGGTTTTATAAATTCTCCCTGAAAAAAAAAGGGAGATTAATATTGGCCTTTGGGCTTGTGTGCCAGTCCTAAGCGTGCCATCTCTCTCTCTCTCTCAGATAGTGGGCCATAGAAAGCCTATTTATTTATTTTTTTATTGGGTTTATAAATTTTCCCTGAAAAAAAAAAAAAAAAAGTGGGAGATTAATATTGGCCTCTGGGCTTGTGTGCCAGTCCTGAGCGTGCCATCTCTCTCACAAATAGTGGGCCATAGAAAGCCTATTTATTTTTATTTTTTTGGTTTTATAAATTCTCCCTGAAAAAAAAAAAGGGAGATTAATATTGGCCTTTGGGCTTGTGTGCCAGTCCTAAGCGTGCCATCTCTCTCTCTGAGATAGTGAGCCATAGAAAGCCTATTTATTTTTTTGGTTGATTTGGGTTCTAAAGTCCACTCCTGACTCCTGTGTGCGTCATCTCTCACTCAGTGGGCCATAGAAAGCCTATTTTTTGTTTAATTTGTTTTCTAAATTCTCCCTGAAAAAATCATTTTATTTTATTTGGTTTCTAAATTCTTCCTGAAAAAATCATTTTATTTTATTTTGTTTTGTTTCTAAAGTCTTCCTGAAAAAAAAAAAAAAAATCAGTGGGAGATTAATATTGCCCTTTCTGCTTGTGTGCCAGTCTTGACTCCTGGGTGTGCCATCTCTCTCTCTCAGATAGTGGGCCATAGAAAGCCTATTTATTTTTTTGGTTGATTTGGGTTCTAAATTCTACCTGAAAAAATCAATAAATCAATCAGTGGGAAATAAATATTGGCCTCTGGGCTTGTGTGCCACTCCTGACTCCTGTGTGCGTCATCTCTCACTCAGTGGGCCATAGAAAGCCTATTTTTTGTTTTATTTGTTTTCTAAATTTTCCCTGAAAAAATCATTTTATTTTATTTGGTTTCTAAATTCTTCCTGAAAAAATCATTTTATTTTATTTTGTTTTGTTTCTAAAGTCTCCCTGAAAAAAAAAAAAATCAGTGGGAGATTAATATTGCCCTTTCTGCTTGTGTGCCAGTCTTGACTCCTGGGTGTGCCATCTCTCTCTCTCAGATAGTGGGCCATAGAAAGCCTATTTATTTTTTTGGTTGATTTGGGTTCTAAATTCTACCTGAAAAAATCAATAAATCAATCAGTGGGAGATAAATATTGGCCTCTGGGCTTGTGTGCCACTCCTGACTCCTGTGTGCGTCATCTCTCACTCAGTGGGCCATAGAAAGCCTATTTTTTGTTTAATTTGTTTTCTAAATTCTCCCTGAAAAAATCATTTTATTTTATTTGGTTTCTAAATTCTTCCTGAAAAAATCATTTTATTTTATTTTGTTTTGTTTCTAAAGTCTTCCTGAAAAAAAAAAAAAAAATCAGTGGGAGATTAATATTGCCCTTTCTGCTTGTGTGCCAGTCTTGACTCCTGGGTGTGCCATCTCTCTCTCTCAGATAGTGGGCCATAGAAAGCCTATTTATTTTTTTGGTTGATTTGGGTTCTAAATTCTACCTGAAAAAATCAATAAATCAATCAGTGGGAAATAAATATTGGCCTCTGGGCTTGTGTGCCACTCCTGACTCCTGTGTGCGTCATCTCTCACTCAGTGGGCCATAGAAAGCCTATTTTTTGTTTTATTTGTTTTCTAAATTTTCCCTGAAAAAATCATTTTATTTTATTTGGTTTCTAAATTCTTCCTGAAAAAATCATTTTATTTTATTTTGTTTTGTTTCTAAAGTCTCCCTGAAAAAAAAAAAAATCAGTGGGAGATTAATATTGCCCTTTCTGCTTGTGTGCCAGTCTTGACTCCTGGGTGTGCCATCTCTCTCTCTCTCTCCAATTGTGGGCCATAGAAAGCCTATTATTTTTTTTGCTTGATTTGGGTTCCAAAATCTACCTGACAAAATCACTACATCAATTTTTGGGAGAAAAATATTAGCTTCTGGGCTTGTGTGCCACTCCTGACTCCTGTGTGTGGCATCTCTCACTCAGTGGGGCATAGAAAGCCTTTTTTCTTATTTTTTTTATTTGGTTTCTAAATTGTCATTGGAAAAATAATTTTATGTTATTTGGTTTCTAAATTCTTCCTGAAAAAATCATTTTATTTTATTTTGTTTCTAAAGTCTCCCTGAAAAAAAAAAAAAAAAAAAAAACAGTGGGAGATTAATATTTACATTTGTGCTTCAGTGACAGTCCTGCGTGTGTGGCATCTCTCTCATTTGGTGCCACCAAAAACAGAGTGTGTAACATTGTGCCTGATTTTCGTTGTGGTCTCAGCCACCTGTAAAGGTGTAGCTAAATCATACTGAAGTTATAGCTCACTGTGTAAGTTGTGTAACAGCAACAAATACCGTTAGTTTGGTTACGTTTTTAAAACAATGAGGAAGTCTGGTGGAAGAGGTCGTGGCCGGGGGCGTTCATTGTCAGCTGGTAATGAGGGTAGTGGTAGTGGTGGAGCATCAGGTGGTCGTGGGAAAAAAAATATTGTACCTAAGTCTGGAGCTGTGGAGCCAGGTTCGTCGTCTGGCTACACAAGGCCTCGAACGCTCCCTTTTCTGGGAGTAGGAAAACCGCTTTTAAAGCCGGAGCAGCAAGAGCAAGTTTTGGCTTATCTTGCTGACTCAGCCTCTAGCTCTTTTGCCTCCTCTCGTGAAACTGGTAAATGTAAAAGCAGCGCGTCGTTAGTGGATGTTCACGGTCAGGGACAAGTCGCTTCCTTGTCCTCTTCAGCAAAAACAACAACAGAGAAGAATGCAGCAGGCGACACAACGGGTTACTCCATGGAGCTCTTTACACATACCGTCCCTGGCTTAGAAAGTGAAGCAGTTAACAGTCCATGCCCATTACAAGTTGAATCTGACATAGAGTGCACTGATGCACAGCCACAGCCAGACTACTATGCTGGTCCTTTGACTCAGACCACAACATTGCCCTCACAGGGTAATGATCAAGAATCAGACCCTGATGAGACTATGTTGCCCCGTCACGAACGCTCTCCCACCGACTTACACGGTGACACAGACGGAGTTGCGCACGAGCTAGAAGAGGAGGTCATAGATGACCCAGTTGTTGACCCCGATTGGCAGCCATTGGGGGAACAGGGTGCAGGCGGCAGCAGTTCTGAAGCGGAGGAGGAGGGGCCGCAGCAGGCATCAACATCGCCACAGGTTCCATCTGCCGGGCCCGTATCTGGCCCAAAACGCGTGGCAAAGCCAAAACCTGTTGGAGGACAGCGTGGCCATCCGGTTAAAGCTCAGTCTGCAATGCCTGAAAAGGGATCCGATGCTAGAAAGAGTGCAGTCTGGCATTTTTTTAAACAACATCCAATTGATCAGCGCAAAGTCATCTGTCAAAAATGTTCAACTACCTTAAGCAGAGGGCAGAATCTGAAAAGTCTCAATACAAGTTGCATGCATAGACATTTAACCACCATGCATTTGCAAGCTTGGACTAACTACCAAACGTCCCTTAAGGTTGTAGCACCCTCGGCCAATGAAGCTAGTCATCAACGCAACATCCCTTCCGGCAGTGTAGGGCCACCATTTTCCGCACCACCTGCAGTATCTGTGCTGGTTTCTTTGCCAGGCCAAAGCAGTCAGGGTCAGGGAATCACCAGTTTCGTAGTAGGAAACACTGCATCTAGGGCACCGGCGGCAACAATACCATCTCCCACCGTCTCTCAGTCTGCCATGTCCACCGGCACCCCCGCTAGTTCCACAATCTCCAGCTCTCCAGTCCAGCTCACCCTACATGAGACTATGGTTAGAAAAAGGAAGTACTTAGCCTCGCATCCGTGTACACAGGGTTTGAACGCCCACATAGCTAGACTAATCTCGTTGGAGATGATGCCCTACCGGTTAGTTGAAAGCGAAGCTTTCAAAGCCCTGATGGACTACGCTGTACCACGCTACGAGCTACCCAGTCGACACTTCTTTTCCAGAAAAGCCATCCCAGCCCTCCACCAGCATGTGAAAGAGCGCATCGTCCATGCACTCAGGCAATCTGTGAGCACAAAGGTGCACCTGACAACAGATGCATGGACCAGTAGGCATGGCCAGGGACGTTACGTGTCCATCACGGCACACTGGGTGAATGTTGTGGATGCAGGGTCCACAGGGGACAGCAATTTTGGGACAGTTCTGCCTAGCCCACGGTCTAGGAAACAGTTGGCTGTAGCCGTTCGCATCCCCTCCTCCTCCTCCTCGTCCTCCTGCAGAAGCGAGAGCTCGTCCACAGACCGCAGTCGCACAACCACTCCATCCGCAGCTGCCACTGTTGCACACCAGGTCTCCCATTATGGGGCAGCTACTGGCAAACGTCAGCAGGCTGTATTGGCTATGAAGTGTTTGGGCGACAACAGACACACCGCGGAAGTTCTGTCCGAGTTCTTGCAGAAAGAAACGCAGTCGTGGCTGGGCACTGTAGATCTTGAGGCAGGCAAGGTAGTGAGTGATAACGGAAGGAATTTCATGGCTGCCATCTCCCTTTCCCAACTGAAACACATTCCTTGCCTGGCTCACACCTTAAACCTGGTGGTGCAGTGCTTCCTGAAAAGTTATCCGGGGTTATCCGACCTGCTCCTCAAAGTGCGTGGACTTTGCTCACATATCCGCCGTTCGCCCGTACACTCCAGCCGTATGCAGACCTATCAGCGTTCTTTGAACCTTCCCCAGCATCGCCTAATCATAGACGTTGCAACAAGGTGGAACTCAACACTGCACATGCTTCAGAGACTGTGCGAACAGAGGCGGGCTGTTATGTTTTTGTGGGAGGATACACATACACGGGCAGGCAGTAGGATGGCAGACATGGAGTTGTCAGGTGTTCAGTGGTCGAAGATTCAAGACATGTGTCAAGTCCTTCAGTGTTTTGAGGAATGCACACGGCTGGTTAGTGCAGACAACGCCATAATAAGCATGAGCATCCCCCTAATGCGTCTGCTGATGCAAAGTTTGACGCACATAAAGGATCAGGCGTCTGCAGCTGAGGAAGAGGAAAGCCTTGATGACAGTCAGCCATTGTCTGGCCAGGGCAGTGTACAGGACGAGGTAGTGGGCGAAGAGGAGGAGGAGGACGAGGAGGATGATGGGGATGATTATATTTTTAATGAGGAAGCTTTTCCGGGGCCACTGGAAATTGGTGGCGCGGCAAGGCAGGGTTCTGGTTTTTTGAGGGACACAAGTGACGTGGATTTGCCTGAAACTGCCCCTCAACCAAGCACAACCGCAGATTTGAGAACTGGAACTTTGGCCCACATGGCGGATTATGCCTTACGTATCCTCAAAAGGGACACACGCATTACTAAAATGATGAACGATGACGATTACTGGTTGGCCTGCCTCCTTGATCCTCGCTATAAAGGCAAATTGCAAAATATAATGCCACATGAGAACTTGGAACTAATATTAGCAACCAAACAATCAACTCTTGTTGACCGTTTGCTTCTGGCATTCCCTGCACACAGCGCCCGTGATCGTTCTCACACGAGCTGCAGGGGCCAGCAGACCAGAGGTGTTAGAGGGGCAGAAATCAGAAGTGGCGTTGGCCAGAGGGGTTTTCTGACCAGGTTGTGGAGTGATTTTGCTATGACCGCAGACAGGACAGGTACTGCTGCATCAATTCAAAGTGACAGGAGACAACATTTGTCCAGTATGGTTACAAACTATTTTTCATCCCTTATCGACGTTCTCCCTCAACCATCATTCCCATTTGATTACTGGGCATCCAAATTAGACACCTGGCCAGAATTGGCAGAATATGCATTGCAGGAGCTTGGTTGCCCGGCAGCTAGTGTCCTATCAGAAAGAGTATTCAGTGCTGCAGGTTCAATACTAACAGAAAAAAGGACTCGTCTGGCTACCCAAAATGTAGATGATCTAACCTTCATTAAAATGAACCACAACTGGATTTCGAAATCTTTTGCCCCACCTTGCCCGGCTGACACCTAGCTTTCCTATGAAAAGGTCTTGCCTGTGGACTATTCTGAATGACTTTTCCAATCTCGTAATTTTCTGCACCTGATTGTCCAGCATACAACATGTTTACACCTCACTAAATGGCCAAACTCCCCACACGGGGCCGTGGTATCGCCACTTGGCGCCAGCACCCGTGAGAGTGCTGTTTGTCTGAAGAGGTGGGTGTGCCCGCTTTTGGTCGATGGCACTGCCACTGGGTCCCTCATAGTACAATAAAGTGTCTCTGGCGGTGGTGGTGCGCACCCAACGTCAGACACACCGTTGTAATATGAGGGGCCCTGGGCCTGTACCGCCGGCCACAAGACAGTTCCCCCCCCAGCTCAAACAGTGCTCTACCACTTGCAAAATTATCTCTCACAGCTCCACCAATGTTTAGTCTATGCGCTGACATCCTTCAATGCCTGGCACTGACAATACCATTGTATTGACATTTTTGTTATGTTAGGCCTTCGAAGCCTGTCTGCGGTCCCTCCTTCCACTAGGCCTCCACTGACCATTGTACTGCTGCCCGTGTACCCCTGGAACCAATTTTAAATTGCCAACAGCCCTATTTTGTTATGTTAGGCCTTCGAAGCCTGTCTGCGGTCCCTCCTTCCACTAGGCCTCCACTGACCATTGTACTGCTGCCCTTGTACCCCTGGAACCAATTTTAAATTGCCAACAGCCCTATTTTGTTATGTTAGGCCTTCGAAGCCTGTCTGCGGTCCCTCCTTCCACTAGGCCTCCACTGACCATTGTACTGCTGCCCTTGTACCCCTGGAACCAATTTTAAATTGCCAACAGCCCTATTTTTTTATGTTAGGCCTTCGAAGCCTGTCTGCGGTCCCTCCTTCCACTAGGCCTCCACTGACCATTGTACTGCTGCCCGTGTACCCCTGGAACCAATTTTAAATTGCCAACAGCCCTATTTTGTTATGTTAGGCCTTCGAAGCCTGTCTGCGGTCCCTCCTTCCACTAGGCCTCCACTGACCATTGTACTGCTGCCCTTGTACCCCTGGAACCAATTTTAAATTGCCAACAGCCCAATTTTTTATGTTAGGCCTTCGAAGCCTGTCTGCGGTCCCTCCTTCCACTAGGCCTCCACTGTTAGGAGTCGAGTTTCCTCTGCTGCACAGGGGGAATCTTGATCCGTGTCTGCTGCGCTCTCCCATTCGGTATCGGCCGCAGTGGGCTCTGCTCAGCGGAGACGTCGCTCCCAGCGTCTCGCTGGGGCTGATTCGGTGCATAGGGTCACTACTGCCTTTTCTGGCTTTCCTATGGTACCCTGCACTGATCTGCGGCGAGCGAGCCTCTCTGGGACTAAGTCCTTGTTTACTCACACTGAGCATGCCCAGGGCAGGGTCTCCCATTGGAGGTCGAGGGCCACATGTTCAGTCACATGCTCAGGTGCTGCAGTACATTCCATTGGTCCTTCTGGAAGGTCCTGAAAGGGCAAAACATGCTCAGGTACTGCAGCACTTTCCATTGGTCCTTCTGGAAGGTCCTGAAAGGGCAAAAACTTCAGTAGCAGCTTCCTGTGCTGCAACTATATAAACTGCGCATGACCGCACGGCCATGCGCTAGTATCGTCTTTTGCTATATGCTTTGCGCCAATATGGTCTTGTGTTTGTATGTGTTCAGGGACCCGGCTGAAATAAGCCCCTAGAATGCTGGCACCTCCGGCGAGGAGATTGTGTATAAATGTGTTCAGGGACCCGGCTGAAATAAGCCCCTAGAATGCTGGCTCCTCCGGCGAGGAGATTGAGTATGCATGCATGACCACTCACTGCTCACATCTGGGTAGTTGGCCTGTGCCTCTGTGAAAGTCTAACAGGGCACAGAGCTCACCTCTCGCGGTTACTCTGTGAAGCTAACAGAGTTAGTATATACCGCCATATAGAGCCGTCATTATTTAGCAGCAGGTACATCCCTGCACGGTGGATCCCGGGTTGCGAACGCACCAATTCCTTTTAATAAACAATATATTTGGTGCGTTCCGCCAACCCTAACATCCACTGACCATTGTACTGCTGCCCGTGTACCCCTGGAACCAATTTTAAATTGCCAACAGCCCTATTTTGTTATGTTAGGCCTTCGAAGCCTGTCTGCGGTCCCTCCTTCCACTAGGCCTCCACTGACCATTGTACTGCTGCCCGTGTACCCCTGGAACCAATTTTAAATTGCCAACAGCCCTATTTTGTTATGTTAGGCCTTCGAAGCCTGTCTGCGGTCCCTCCTTCCACTAGGCCTCCACTGACCATTGTACTGCTGCCCTTGTACCCCTGGAACCAATTTTAAATTGCCAACAGCCCTATTTTTGTTATGTTAGGCCTTCGAAGCCTGTCTGCGGTCCCTCCTTCCACTAGGCCTCCACTGACCATTGTACTGCTGCCCGTGTACCCCTGGAACCAATTTTAAATTGCCAACAGCCCTATTTTGTTATGTTAGGCCTTCGAAGCCTGTCTGCGGTCCCTCCTTCCACTAGGCCTCCACTGACCATTGTACTGCTGCCCGTGTACCCCTGGAACCAATTTTAAATTGCCAACAGCCCTATTTTGTTATGTTAGGCCTTCGAAGCCTGTCTGCAGTCCCTCCTTCCACTAGGCCTCCACTGACCATTGTACTGCTGCCCTTGTACCCCTGGAACCAATTTTAAATTGCCAACAGCCCTATTTTTGTTATGTTAGGCCTTCGAAGCCTGTCTGCGGTCCCTCCTTCCACTAGGCCTCCACTGACCATTGTACTGCTGCCCTTGTACCCCTGGAACCAATTTTAAATTGCCAACAGCCCTATTTTTGTTATGTTAGGCCTTCGAAGCCTGTCTGCGGTCCCTCCTTCCACTAGGCCTCCACTGACCATTGTACTGCTGCCCGTGTACCCCTGGAACCAATTTTAAATTGCCAACAGCCCTATTTTGTTATGTTAGGCCTTCGAAGCCTGTCTGCGGTCCCTCCTTCCACTAGGCCTCCACTGACCATTGTACTGCTGCCCGTGTACCCCTGGAACCAATTTTAAATTGCCAACAGCCCTATTTTGTTATGTTAGGCCTTCGAAGCCTGTCTGCGGTCCCTCCTTCCACTAGGCCTCCACTGACCATTGTACTGCTGCCCTTGTACCCCTGGAACCAATTTTAAATTGCAAACAGCCCTATATTTGTTATGTTAGGCCTTCGAAGCCTGTCTGCGGTCCCTCCTTCCACTAGGCCCCACTGACCATTGTACTGCTGCCCTTGTACCCCTGGAACCAATTTTAAATTGCCAACAGCCCTATTTTTGTTATGTTAGGCCTTCGAAGCCTGTCTGCGGTCCCTCCTTCCACTAGGCCTCCACTGACCTGTCTACTGCTGCCCGCGTACCCCTGGAACCAATGTAAAAGTGCCTACAGCCTGTCCAATTTTTTATGTTAGGCCTTCAAAGCCTGTCTGCGGTCCCTTCTTTCTACTACTACTACACTGACCAGACCACTGCCGCCCGTGTACCCCTGTAACCTATTTTAAAGTGCATACAGCCAATTTTTTTTCTCTATTTTACAATTATAAAGCCCAGATGGACTACGCTGTACCACGGTAAGAGCTACCCAGTCGTCACTTCTTTTGCGAGAAAAGCCATCCCAGCACTCCAGCATCATGTAAAAATCCGCATTGTCCATGCTCTCTGGCTATCTAATAGTAGAAAGGTGCACCTGACAACAGATGCATGGACCAGTAGGCATGTCCACGAAAGGTTAGATGTCCATTACGGCGCACTGGGTTAATGTTGTGGATGCATGGTCCACAGGGGACAGCCTACAAAGTCTGTCTGCAGTCCCAAATATAAATTGTCCTCCGCTTACCACACCAATGCTGCCTGTGTACCCCTGGAACATTTCATAAACTCCATTGACCAAAATTTGGGGTTTACAGCCTACTACCAGTGTCTGCCGCTCCAAGGTGTTCCCCGGGTTGCCTTTTCTGAGCTTTGATCTTCAGGCTCTTCTCAAGTAGTTGTTGAAAACAACACTGAATTCGGCCTACAAGTTGGGTCTGGGGTGTAGAGATGATGTGTTCCACTCCAAGGTGTTCCCCAGGTTTCCTCGCCATTGCTGCGATCTTAATGCTCTCGTTTAGTAGTTGTTGGAAACTACACTGCATTAGGCCTACAAATTGGGTATGGGGTGTAGAGAGACGGTGTGTTACACTCCAAGGTGTTCCCCAGGTTTCCTCTCCATTGCTTCGATCTTCTGGCTCTCGTTTAGTAGTTGTTGGAAACTACACTGCATTAGGCCTACAAATTGGGTATGGGGTGTAGAGAGACGGTGTGTTACACTCCAAGGTGTTCCCCAGGTTTCCTCGCCATTGCTTCGATCTTAATGCTCTAGTTTAGTAGTTGTTGGAAACTACACTGCATTAGGCCTACAAATTGGGTATGGGGTGTAGAGAGATGGTGTGTTACACTCCAAGGTGTTCTCCAGGTTGCCTTTCCTGAGCTTCTATCTTCAGGCTCTCATTAAATTGTGGTTAAATGGAACAACTGCATTTGGCGTACTAGTTGGTTTGGGGCCTACTATCGGTGTCTGCCACTCCTTGCTGTTCTCCTGGTTTCCTGTCCTGAAATTCCATTTTCAGGCTCTCGTTAAGTAGTTGTTAATGTTAGACTGCATTTGGCCTACTAGTTGGGTTGGGCCTACTATCGGTGTCTGCCACTCCTTGCTGTTCTCCTCCACTGAACAAAGCTGTGCCGCCTGTTTACTACGGTTGCCAATTTTGAACTGCATTTCGACTACTTACTGATTTGGGCCTACTCTCTGTGTCAGCCTCTCATTCCAGTTGTCCTCCACTGCAATGCCCCCTGGTTAGTCCTGTGTTACCAATTTTGAACTGCATTTAGCCAACTTTATTCTTTGGGCCTATATCTGTGTTTCCTCCTCATCCTGCCCATTGCCCAGCCAGTGATAGATGAGTCTGCTGGTACATTGACCCATAACGCAAAATTCCCCGTGCACGCTACACAGCAAGATTGTGACCCTGCTGAAAGTCAGGTTCCTCTTCCCGCATACCATACCACCTTACACGGGGACAAAGAGGAAGGTGCAGATGAAAGTGCAGGTTCCTTCATCAGGTGGGGGGAGGAATACTAGTTGGCGACGTCACTGGCACAGGGCCTCTCATAGTACGCAAAAGTGTTGCTGCCGGTGGGAGGCGCCCCCGCCGTGCAAACACACCGCTGTACTTTGAGGGGCCCTGTGCCAGTGCCAATGCCAACGAGTGGGCCCCCCCTGCTTGCTCAGGATCACAGCACTTGCAAAGTTGAAATACTTACCTCTCCCTGCTCCACTGCCGTTACGTGGTCCAGATTTACTGGGCCCACTAATTACTTGAACCAGCCCTACCCCCCACAACTTTAGCCAAATGACCCCCAATTTCAAATGCCTTCCAATTATTATAAGCTAAATTACGATTGACAAGCTTCTGTAACAAGAATGGATGTTTTTGCCATTAAAATGGGCAGTGTAGGTGTTTTCCTGGCCTCCACTCACTGCCGACTATGCTCCCCCATTGACTTGCATTGGGTTTCGTGTTTCGGGCGATACCCGACTTTTCGCGATAATCGGCCGATTCCACTCGACTCGAATTCTAAGATAGTCGGGTTTCGCGAAACACGACTCGACTCTAAAAAGGTCAAGGTCGCTCAACCCTACTTGAGACTCCTTGACTTTTCCTCATTTGGGGGGACCTACCTATGAGTATTTTTTTTTTCCCCTAACGTTTTGCTACACGCAAAAAGTTACACTTGTTGTGTTCGGGTCATAGTGACCCGACATCGTTTTTTACAGCTGTGAGGCCATATTTTCAGTGAAATAAAGGAGTTATAACCTCAGTTGGGTCTATTTATTGCATCTACTATTGTATATCAATTGATTTATTTCCTAAATTATTTCAATGGGGTCGTACACGCGCTCTACCGGGGGTATGCATTGAGATTTGCGCACCATAAAAATGGCTTTATATTGATTATTTTTGGTGCGCAGTCTATTCTAAAATGTAGAGTGCATCCGGAGAGATCACTAGGTGTGCACTACACGTGTATATTATGCGCAGAACGGACTGCTCAGAACACGCTGTCTAAGACTTTTTTTTGTAAAGCTGAGCTGTAAAGTCTTGCAAATAATTTTTTTTTGCTAAGTAAGTCTGTCTTCCTGGCTTATCTGCTTGTTTTCAGAAGGGTTCTTATCTTCTCTGCTCTTATCAGTAGACATATGCTAGCCCAGACATGTTACCTTTCAGTTTCTTTGGAGAGCAGCTGTGTACATACCTCTGTTCCAGGATATCTCCCCCCATGGCCTCTTCCGGGATCAAAAGAAAAAGATGCAGCTATTGCCCTTCTACTTGTGACAACAAGACGAGTATAACATGTTCTGGCTGTAAAACATTTAACATAGTAACATAGTTAGTAAGGCCGAAAAAAGACATTTGTCCATCCAGTTCAGCCTATATTCCATCATAATAAATCCCCAGATCTACGTCCTTCTACAGAACCTAATTGTATGATACAATATTGTTCTGCTCCAGGAAGACATCCAGGCCTCTCTTGAACCCCTCGACTGAGTTCGCCATCATCACCTCCTTAGGCAAGCAATTCCAGATTCTCACTGCCCTAACAGTAAAGAATCCTCTTCTATGTTGGTGGAAAAACCTTCTCTCCTCCAGACGCAAAGAATGCCCCCTTGTGCCCGTCACCTTCCTTGGTATAAACAGATCCTCAGCGAGATATTTGTATTGTCCCCTTATATACTTATACATGGTTATTAGATCGCCCCTCAGTTGTCTTTTTTCTAGACTAAATAATCCTAATTTCGCTAATCTATCTGGGTATTGTAGTTCTCCCATCCCCTTTATTAATTTTGTTGCCCTCCTTTGTACTCTCTCTAGTTCCATTATATCCTTCCTGAGCACCGGTGCCCAAAACTGGACACAGTACTCCATGTGCGGTCTAACTAGGGATTTGTACAGAGGCAGTATAATGCTCTCATCATGTGCATCCAGACCTCTTTTAATGCACCCCATGATCCTGTTTGCCTTGGCAGCTGCTGCCTGGCACTGGCTGCTCCAGGTAAGTTTATCATTAACTAGGATCCCCAAGTCCTTCTCCCTGTCAGATTTACCCAGTGGTTTCCCATTCAGTGTGTAATGGTGATATTGATTCCTTCTTCCCATGCGTATAACCTTACATTTATCATTGTTAAACCTCATCTGCCACCTTTCAGCCCAAGTTTCCATCTTATCCAGATCCATCTGTAGCAGAATACTATCTTCTCTTGTATTAACTGCTTTACATAGTTTTGTATCATCTGCAAATATCGATATTTTACTGTGTAAACCTTCTACCAGATCATTAATGAATATGTTGAAGAGAACAGGTCCCAATACTGACCCCTGCGGTACCCCACTGGTCACAGCAACCCAGTTAGAGACTATACCATTTATAACCACCCTCTGCTTTCTATCACTAAGCCAGTTACTAACCCATTTACACACATTTTCCCCCAGACCAAGCATTCTCATTTTGTGTACCAACCTCTTGCGCGGCACGGTATCAAACGCTTTGGAAAAATCGAGATATACCACGTCCAATGACTCACCGTGGTCCAGCCAATAGCTTACCTCTTCATAAAAACTGATTAGATTGGTTTGACAGGAGCGATTTCTCATAAACCCATGCTGATATGGAGTTAAACAGTTATTCTCATTGAGATAATCCAGAATAACATCCCTCAGAAACCCTTCAAATATTTTACCAACAATAGAGGTTAGACTTACTGGCCTATAATTTCCAGGTTCACTTTTAGAGCCCTTTTTGAATATTGGCACCACATTTGCTATGCGCCAATCCTGCGGAACAGACCCTGTCGCTATAGAGTCCCTAAAAATAAGAAATAATGGTTTATCTATTACATTACTTAGTTCTCTTAGTACTCGTGGGTGTATGCCATCCGGACCCGGAGATTTATCTATTTTAATCTTATTTAGCCGGTTTCGCACCTCTTCTTGGGTTAGATTGGTGACCCTTAATATAGGGTTTTCATTGTTTCTTGGGATTTCACCTAGCATTTCATTTTCCACCGTGAATACCGTGGAGAAGAAGGTGTTTAATATGTTAGCTTTTTCCTCGTCATCTACAACCATTCTTTCCTCACTATTTTTTAAGGGGCCTACATTTTCAGTTTTTATTCTTTTACTATTGATATAGTTGAAGAACAGTTTGGGATTAGTTTTACTCTCCTTAGCAATGTGCTTCTCTGTTTCCTTTTTGGCAGCTTTAATTAGTTTTTTAGATAAAGTATTTTTCTCCCTATAGTTTTTTAGAGCTTCAATGGTGCCATCCTGCTTTAGTAGTGCAAATGCTTTCTTTTTACTGTTAATTGCCTGTCTTACTTCTTTGTTTAGCCACATTGGGTTTTTCCTATTTCTAGTCCTTTTATTCCCACAAGGTATAAACCGCTTACACTGCCTATTTAGGATGTTCTTAAACATTTTCCATTTATTATCTGTATTCTTATTTCTGAGGATATTGTCCCAGTCTACCAGATTAAGGGCATCTCTAAGCTGGTCAAACTTTGCCTTCCTAAAGTTCAGTGTTTTTGTGACTCCCTGACAAGTCCCCCTAGTGAAAGACAGGTGAAACTGTACAATATTGTGGTCGCTATTTCCTAGATGCCCGACCACCTGCAGATTTGTTATTCTGTCAGGTCTATTAGATAGTATTAGGTCTAAAAGTGCTGCTCCTCTGGTTGGATTCTGCACCAATTGTGAAAGATAATTTTTCTTGGTTATTAGCAGAAACCTTTATGGGTTTCACAGGTTTCTGTTTCCCAGTTAATATCCGGGTAGTTAAAGTCCCCCATAACCAGGACCTCATTATGGGTTGCAGCTTCATCTATCTGCTTTAGAAGTAGACTTTCCATGGTTTATGTTATATTTGGGGGTTTGTAACAGACCCCAATGAGAATTTTGTTACCATTTTTCCCTCCATGAATTTCGACCCATATGGACTCGACATCCTCATTTCCTTCGCTAATATCCTCTCTTAAAGTGGACTTTAGACAAGACTTTACATAGAGACAAACCCCTCCTCCTCTCCGATTTTTACGATCCTTTCTAAACAGACTGTAACCCTGTAAGTTAACTGCCCAGTCATAGCTTTCATCTAACCATGTCTCGGTTATTCCCACTATGTCAAAGTTACCTGTAGATATTTCTGCTTCTAGTTCTTCCATCTTGTTTGTCAGGCTTCTGGCGTTTGCGAGCATGCAGTTTAGAGGATTTTGTTTTGTTCCAATCTCCTCGCTGTGGATTGTTTTAGAAATGTTCTTACCTCCCTTCTGAGTATGTTTTCCTGGATCTTCTTTGTTCAAGTCTAATGTTTTTCTTCCCGTCCCCTCTTCTTCTAGTTTAACGCCCTCCTGATGAGTGTAGCGAGTCTTCTGGCGAATGTGTGTTTCCCAGGTTTGTTGAGGTGTTGTCCGTCTCTGGCGAGGAGTCCATCGTACAAGTAATTCACACCGTGGTCCAGGAATCCGAATCCTTGTTGTCTGCACCATCGTCTTAGCCAGTTGTTTGCATCAAGGATCTTGTTCCATCTCCTGGTGCCATGACCGTCTACTGGAAGGATAGAAGAAAAAACTACCTGTGCATCCAGTTCCTTTACTTTCTTCCCCAACTCTTCAAAGTCTTTGCAGATTGTTGGTAGGTCCTTCCTTGCCGTGTCATTGGTGCCAACATGTATCAGAAGAAATGGGTGGACGTCCTTGGAGCTGAAGAGCTTTGGTATCCTATCGGTCACTTCCTTGATCATCGCACCTGGAAGGCAGCATACTTCTCTTGCAGTTATGTCCGGTCTGCAGATGGCTGCTTCTGTGCCTCTCAGTAGTGAGTCTCCCACCACCACCACTCTTCGCTGCTTCTTGGCTGTACTTTTTGCTGTCGCTTGTTGCTGTGTGCCCTTTTCTTTTTTGCTTGCTTTTCTATGCAAAAATCATGTGTATTGTTTTTCATGCAAGAATCCGTAAATTTATATGATCATGTAAATATATTCACATTGTAATGTTTATTATCTTTAATTTTTTATCACAAAATGTTTGATTTGATTGTTTTGTTTTTTGTTTTTTTTACAAAATATGTGTAGTTTTCTATTTTCGTTTTGCTCATTGATGTTTTTTCAGAATAAAAACAAAAAAAAAGATTTCTAGTTCATTTTTCTTTTTTTTTTTTACTACCAAACATGTTCACAAACAGTCTAGTAAGCAAAAAGTATAAAAAAATGGAGTTAGAGTGTCTAAAATCAAGGTTTAATAAGCCGGGTCATAGTGACCCGGAACACTACAAGTGTATAGTAAATGCGAACAAAACAGCAGGGTTTTAAACAGACCAAAATTAAATACTGCATCTATGTGGAGCCAAACTGATTAGATGAACCAGATTGTATTTTATTATATTTTTGTGATATGGTGCATAATAATAGCAGATTACAAAAATGAAAACAGAATTTAATTTCAGGAGTTAGACAGAAATTTTGTGCAGCCATGAAACAAAATAAAAATGACTTCTAGAAGTTAAATGACATTGGTACATTTTCTGCCTCATTGATTCTGAGACTTGTTTGGCAACCTCTGCAACCACTTACACTTAGATAAGGTATGATGATGCTGAAAAATATATGAGAAACCGGCTCACAATTCTGAGCAGCAAACTCATTGTAGAGAAAATCCACCAGGCTGTTACTAGAGGTCAGATATCTCTTCATGCATAGGGAAGACTGTCAATTACGGACTAGGACTCCCACTCCCACAGAATTCCCCCATGGACTCATATGCTTATGCATGCAGAGATTTTAATGAATAAATTGAAAGTTTTACTGAAACTTTCCCCACAAAAATATATACGGATTCAATCTGATCAGATTCTTCTACTCTACAGTATAACATCCTGCCTACAGATTAGAGATGGGCGGACCCAAAGATATTTGAGTCTGTCGGGTTTCGCCGAACTTTATAAAAAGTTTGGTTAATCCCTAACCCAGACCCCATTCAAATTAATGGAGGGGGTGGGTGGGTGATCAACAGGTGGTTCCCACGCTGTCATCTGTGTGACAGTGCAGGACACACCGGCTCTGATCGGCGGTAACCTTACTGACATTACAACCGGTCACAGGGCTACATTTCCCATGCTGACACACAGAGGACAGCGTGTGAGCCAGCAGCAGTGACAGGCAGTGAAAAGGTTACTGTTGGTTAGGCATCGGCTGATGAGTACTGAGAACTGAGAAGGCGATGCTGATGAGAGTATTTACCAGCCGGTGCCTGTGTATAGTAATAGAGATGTCAGTGTGATATATAATTAGTGCAGCACGTGAGTAGCGTACTGAACATGTCTTTATCTAACAAAGATATAAAATAAAAAAGATGTCATGGGGTTCCACTTATTGTTAATACCCAACTGAGAGAAAGCAGACAGCTAGGGACAGGTTTTATGGCTGCTGACATCAATCCCAGAGGTTAGTACTGTCATCAGCATGAGAACATGGCTGTGTGTAACCAGCGGTAACCTTAACAACGTCATCGCTCGTCACTACAGTCATGTTTTCACGCTGAGCTCAGTATTTTTCTAGTTGCAGGGCTGAGCGGTCACATTACTGATATTACTGCTCAGCAATGCAACCAGATGTAGCAGAGTAGGGGTTCATCTTGGGACATAAGCATTATGTCGGCGGACAGGTGAGGATTACTTAGATTTTTGATTTTTATGTTAACAAATGGGAAAAAAAGGGAATTGGTCGGTGAGTGTTTTGTTCAATTAAAGGTCTTTTTTTTTCCTGTGTGTGTCTTTATTAATTTACACTATGGTGCTAGTAATGGTGGTGTCTGATAGACGCCTCTCCATTTCTAACCCCTGGGCTTGATGTCAGGGGACATTACAAAGCTGACATCAACCCCATGTTGACTATGGAACTCTCTGCCGTATGATGTTGTAATGAGTGATTCATTACTAAAATTTAAGAGGGGACTGGATACCTTTCCTGGAAAGTATAATGTTACAGGGTATATATATACTAGATTCCTTGATAGGGCATTGATCCAGGGAACTAGTCTGATTGACGCATGTGGAGTCGGGAAGAAATTTTTCTCCCCAATGTGGAGCTTAGTCTTTGCCACGTGGGTTTTTTTTGCCTTCCTCTGGATCAACATGTTAGGGCATGGTAAGTTAGGCTATGGGTTGAACTAGATGGACTTAAAGTCTTCCTTCAACCTTAATAACTATGTTACTATGTAAAATAGTACCCCGCTTGTCAATGCATCAGGGCAAGCGGGAAGAGCCAGACAAAGCACCAGATTTGGAGCATCTAATGGATGGGGTGGCTGCAGGGCGCTATTTTTAGACTGAGGAGGGCCAGTGATATCAGCGATGACTGTAATTGCTCCAGCATTGCCTACATGAGTGAGAGCCGTCTCCTGGGAAAAATAAAGTGAATTTTCTCACCAGTGCTTCATTTTAAGTGCTGTGCCCAGAACCTTCAAAACGCTATTAATCTGTAGATTAACATTATAACTGCATGGTAACAGCATTATCAGACATGAAAGGTTCCCTTTAAGTCCAAGGGGGAATATAATCTGGGGGGTGTACTTCTTCCCCTGCATGAGGTTGATCAATCATAAGCAGGTAGCAACACATGGTTTAAAAACGCTCCCAATAGCTTAGAACAGGCTTTCTCCTGTGTGAAACTTGAAATACAGTCTAAGCCCTCACTAGGTTCACTGCAGAGCTGTGTGTGATTACAAAGTGCAGGAAATGAGCAAAGACGAGTGTCATTATATAAACTTGTTCAGCATTTATTTTACAACAGTCAGAGCTGACAGCACTGTGAGTGGAGAACTGCTGGAAGTGTTTGTAATGAGACAAAGCTCAGCTCTGCTGTACTGTCCCTGCACAGAGGGACTTGTAGGCGTGTGAGGCTCATTTTCAATTACCGGATAAATCGAGATGTTTTGAAAAATCTGTTTCCATTTTTTTATCATTTGGGTATAATTAACATTTTGATCCATCCTCTGATTACCATAAGCTTTTTCCTTCTTAAGGTTGCAATTTCAATGCTGAGGAGTGTATGTTGATTTTTTGAATACTTCTACAAGTTATAAATATATTTGATATTTTCTTTGAAGTTGGGATAAAAATTGTTTCATCAAGACTCTGCATCAATAACTCATACATGTTTCTGTTTCTTTTAACAGGAAACCATTGAAAACAGTAGTAATGGAGGCGCACAGCTTGTTTTTAATGGATGCGTTTAGATTTATTTTGACGAGATTATTTATACCAGAACTTTTATCATTTGGTTGCTGCAACTTCCTGGACACCGCCTTCAAATTTTTGAAAATTATTTTTTATGAAATTATCTTTTCAACATCAGATTTTAATAATATGCACAAAAAATGCATTTTACAAGAATGTTACATAGAGAAGTTGGGCTCTTCTTAATATATATATGTATAGAGATTATCTCCAGACATATCCCGCTGTTTCAACAAGTGCACATACAAAAGGCAATCCATTTAAGCACTGCAAAGCTAAGTTTCCTGTCACTCTGAATTTAGGAATTTGCATCAAATTAAGTGCAGTTTGACGTATCTCCTCAGATACCCTCTAAGGCTATTTCACTATAACTGGGATAATTACTAATTTAGTCCGTAAAAATATTACATTCATTCACATTGGTTCATTAAAATGGGGCTATTTAGCGTTACTTAAAAAGAATATATAACCTATATTTCCTTTACTAATTAAAACCACAAACTAAATACTGACACATTCTTTTTTCTAATTTGTTTATATTTTTTGATTGTACATTTTTTTACATTTATGATCCTGTTTATTGGGCCATTCATCTCAACTGCTCAGTCACCAGCATTCAGTAATATGCTTTACAGCTGCCAAATGAACTGTGCAGAGGTCATTGTGCAGGGAGGAGGAAGTTCTGTCCATCACTAGATCCTCTGTTATCTGCCTCTAGTTTTATAAAAAGAGGTATTAATATTAGCATTATTCCCAATTTCTGGTATAAAAACTTAATGAATCCACCTGTCAATTAATTTCTGTTCATTCTAAAAAGTATAATCAACCACAATCCAAAATTAGCACAAATAAACCTCAAAAACGTTTAATAATATACTCATTTCCCCAGAAAAGAAAGGAGAAAAACCGAGGCATACAAAGATAAAAATTGTATAACAAAATTTTATTAAAGAAACAATAAAGAACAAAATTTGATAAGCCCAACGGATATATAGAAACAAAAAAACTCAATAAAAACAAACAAACAGCAACGGACCAGCATGAAAAACAATGGAAAAATTGCCATACAATGGCATGGGCTATGAAACAAAGGCGCTGGGAAAAATATTTTTTATACAACCAATTTATGAACATGTACCAAAGTCACAAATAAAGTGCTCAGTGCTAAAGAAAAGCAGTCTCAATGGAGCTGCAAATCACTAAAAAGTGCTAGCGTACATATAAAATGGACATTTACCAGCTTACTGCCTAAATATTGAACCCTATATGTAGCAGCCCAAACGCCATCAGGCTAATATGCAAATGAATGTAAACTTACATGCTGCGTGCAGGTATATCTATCCGGTCCGTGCTGCCACCCCGACAGCGCCGTTTCGCCTACCAGGCTTCTTCCATATGGGGGTATGATCATCATGCACGCAGCATGCACTTTAGCACTGAGCACTTTATTTGTGACTTTGGTACATGTTCATAAATTGGTTGTATAAAAAATATTTTTCCCAGCGCCTTTGTTTCATAGCCCATGCCATTGTATGGCAATTTTTCCATTGTTTTTCATGCTGGTCCGTTGCTGTTTGTTTGTTTTTATTGAGTTTTTTTGTTTCTATATATCCGTTGGGCTTATCAAATTTTGTTCTTTATTGTTTCTTTAATAAAATTTTGTTATACAATTTTTATCTTTGTATGCCTCGGTTTTTCTCCTTTCTTTTCTGGGGAAATGAGTATATCATTCTAAAAAGTGTAAATTGAAAAGAGGCCAATGTATTTGCAAATATGGCTTGTGCTAGAATATGCAACTTTTTAATGTCGGAGCCCTTCATAAATGTCCACCTAAATGTCCATTTGTTTCTCTATAGAAAATCATGAGTTGGAACTTGTCAGATAAATGTTGCTTACGCTCACTCAAGAATTAAGGTAAACGGCGATCATAAATAAACTCACTCAGCCTTAAGGCCCCCATACATTAGGTGTCAGTCGTACACAGAAAAGCTCAGACGCGCGTTCCTTTGTTATCCGCACCAAACAAAAAGATTGACCATTAAAATTTAACAGTGAGATCCTGCTCTCCTCCAAGATTATCTGTTGGGGGAAAGTCAGGAGTACCCGTACACATTGCACCGGCCATCAATCTCACAAACTTTGCTGGAACAGGAGCCTCTTTTTAGTGTGTATAGGTGTTTTTAGTCTTTAACTTTTTATTGACAAATTAAAGATTTATTCCGTTGTATTTCACATTTTTATGTACATTTTTTCTGTTTGTCAAAGTGACAAATTGCAATTACCACTATCACAGACATTAAAGAGGTTAACAGCCAACTTTCACAAACACTTCGACTGAAAATCTTTAGCTATATGAAGACAAGATGTAAAATAATCCCTGACAACAAAGATTTAACATTTAGAGCTCTGGTAAAGATTGGTTAATATTAGAGATAGTCCACATCCTGGACTGAAACGTCGCACATGGGCCAATAAATCAATTTCTTTTTTTCCTATTGGAGTGCTGCCTTCATTTTTTGGACTATAGTATGAGGTTTGGTATATACCTGGAAGGATTTTTTGCACCCTTTGTTTTCTTTTGGTGCTGCTTTTTGTTTTCTTTTTCTTTACTATTAGAGATGGGAGAACCGATTCACAGGACTCCAATCTATTATCCAGGTCAGTAATCTGAATCTCCTTTACTCCTGGCATTCCGAGCTCTTCATTCATTAGCTGGGCAGGTGCGACATTGTATGTGTGTAATGTCACAACAATGATGTTCTGCCAGTCCGGCTAATCAAAATAAGATTTAGGAATCCTGGAAAGTCAGGAGATTCACAGGCCTCACGTTCAGCGGTCACAGATTACTAACCATGCCTATGGACCATAGTCCTGCGAATTGATTCTCCTGTCTCTAGTTACTATGAATTGTCATTTAGCGGTATCCATTACATCCAAGCCTACTCTTCACTTTCATGAAAGGTAACAAACCTTAATCACCTGCATAGGAGCCACTATAGCCTGCCTTTGCTAAACTCTGCAGTAATATAGATACACTGGGTATGCATGACTACACATATTTACCATTCAGGACGGGTGACTACCATTCTATGAATTATGGTGGCCATCTTGATTGTCGTACAGCTTTCCTAAAAAAACATACAAACTAAGAAGAGTACATATGCAATTAAAATAAATGTGCAGAAAAACAGGACTCAAGATCATGTATTTACTCGCAATATTTATTATTGGAAATGTTCTTTAATGAGGACATCTATACGATATTAGCATCTCATAAAGTAACATTTTGTTTTATTCTTTTGTTATTCCTAGTTGCAAATTGTCTCTTCAGAGAGGAAGAGGACTAGAACTCTAGTGCCACCTATTGGAAGTAGCAATCCTAACAGTCAATGTCGACCCTTTAATGAGCCTTGTCACATGACTTAGATGTGGTTTGGCTTTTATCCTAAGTCATGTGACAAGGAGAAATGATACTTCTTGGATCCCTTTATTCCTAGTTGAAATATTCAAATAAATTGGAAACGTTACCAATCCCCTTGTCATTGTGCATTCAGAATCTGACATTTTCCATTCAGGGCTGCTAGTCACATGCTGTATTGGGGGACACTCTAATAAAATGGTATGGTACTGATGTAGCCAAGGTTACCCTGACAAGCAACGCACCATAGTGATAACTTGTGACAAAAGGCAATCTCAGTTGAAGATTAAGATATCATTGTTGCACAAGCCACCGAATGATGTCAAGTTAGCTATAAAATTATACCTTTTTGGTGTTGCAATATCCCAGTGCAGTGTTATTTGTGGTAAGATAAACTTTGCATTTACATTTTTAAAGTGTGCATTTACACAGACCGACAGTCTGCACGATACAACCGCTGATTAGTAAACTTTTACCTATCAATGATCATGTGATGCCTGTTTACACAGACAGACCAAAGTAATCGACACACTCTGAGCGATCTTTAGTAGATGCCTCAGTGCGCATACGATGCCATAATTCATGGCTGTGTGAGGACGAAGATCTATTAATGAGGTTTTCCGATGAACAACGTTAATTGAAATCAACATTTTAATCAATTTATCTTTGAATAACAATAAGTTCCATAATTGGATGTGTTTTTAAAAAATGTTCCTGTGCTGTGATAATATTATAAATGTGTCCCTGCTGTATACTGTGTAATGGCTGTGTCTGACCTTATAGGAACATGGTCTGATCATATTACATCTCCTGGGCAGGAGAGGATTAAAAAAGAGAGTATACAGACAGGACATCAGGGGATCACAGATTATTCTTTTTTTTTTTAGGTAAACCATTACTTAAAAACAGGCAGGGAAATGTTTTATCAGAAAAAAGAATCAGCTGTGATACCATGCTGTAATGTCAGACACAGCCATTACACAGTACACAGCAGGAGCACATGTATAAGATTATCTCAGCACAGGAACATTGTTTTTCTAAACATCCAATTGCGTAACTTATTCTTAGATCTATAGGGTGGGCCATTTATATGGATATACCTAAATAAAATGGGAATGGTTGGTGATATCAACTTCCTGTTTGTGGCACATTAGTATATGGGAGGGGGGAAACTTTTCAAGATGGGTGGTGACCATGGTGGCCATTTTTAAGTCGGCCATTATGGATCCAACTTTATTTTTTTCAATGGGAAGAGGGTCATGGGACACATCAAACTTAGAGAATTTCACAAGAAAAACAATGGTGTGCTTGGTTTTAATGTAGCTTTATTCTTTCATGAGTTATTTACAAGGTTATGACCACTTATAAAATGTGTTCAAAGTGCTGCTCATTATGTTGGATTGTCAATGCAACCCTCTTCTCCCACTCTTGACACACTGATAGCAACACCACAGACGAAATGCTAGCACAGGCTTCCAGTATCCGTTGTTTCAGATACTGCACATCTCGTATTGTCTATGCTGTGAAGATACGAGATGTGCAGCATCTGAAACACCAGATACTGGAAGCCTGTGCTAGGATTTCTTCTGCGGTGTTGCTATCAGTTTTGTCAAGACTGGGAGAAGAGGGTTGCATTGACAATCCAACACAATGGGCAGCACTTTGAACACATTTTATAAGTGGGTCATAAACTTGTAAATAACTCATGAAAGAATATAGTTACATTGAAACCACGCACACCATTGTTTTTCTTGTGAAATTCTCAATAAGTTTGATGTGTCACATGACCCTCTTCCCATTGAAAAAAATAAAGTTGGATCCAAAATGGCCGACTTCAAAATGGCCACCATGGTCACCCATCTTGTAAAGTTTTCCCCCTCCCATATACTATTGTATCACAAACAGGAAGTTGATATCACCAACCATTTCCATTTTATTTAGGTGTATCCATATAAATGGCCCACCCTGTAGTAATTAAAATGTACTTTGTAGGAAACCTCTTTAATGCTGAATAAAAGATCATTTCACACAAAGAACGATGGTTTTTCCTTGCTTGCCAGGTGATTGGCAGTCTGTATATGGCAAGATGATCGCAAAACAAGTATTTTTAAAACTCCATCATGATTACCTTGCAGTGTTAATGCAGCCCTTCATATTTTTCATAAATTTCCTAGAGGAATAACTGTGCAACAAAACATCGCAAAGCAGTAAAAGTCAAACCACCAAAACAGTTATTTAACAAAAAAGGGAGTTTTTCCAAAAGCAAATATCAGGAGAACTGCACATCTCTTTAATGAAAGCTACTACTCATAATAATGATACTGATGCATTTTAGTAATCGGATAACAGACTATGACATGATAACTTTCATAGGATTCTAATTTGCTAACACTAAGAAAAAATATGCGGCTTGGATGGTCCTCATATTTTGAACTTTTTAAAAGGACTTATCTCCTATGCTATGGCACTTGGCAGAAATTTATGTGACTATGTTATACAGCTGAAATTGCATCATATGAAATCAGCCTTATGTAACATATGAGAATACCCAAATACTTAGATTGATGGCTCATCTAACCTGTATTAGAATGTGGAGCGCTGAGATACTTCAAGCCAACACCACTGAGTTACCTAGAATGACATTTTACATAATATGCAGATTGTATTTTGTACAAAGTGAAAGAAATCATGTATGTATTGGAAGTGTCCAAAGATACAAAAGACTTTAATTCTATACATTTTTATTACAAAAATAAAACTCTACAGGGTTTATATGAGATCATCACCCTCACGTTATCAATGCCTTAGGCCGGTTTCACACATACGTTTTTTTTCTCATATATGAAAAACGATGAGCTGATCCATTTTTTGCACTTGTCTGAGTTTTTACAATCCTTGTTGCATCCATTTTTTTAGTATGAAGAAAATAATTTCTTACCTTCTCTTATTCATTAAACAGTGACTGGCGGATCTATTCGCGGTACTCTGGTCTATCGGCCACATCAATAGTCTCTGGCTTCTGAAAGATAGGCTTGCAAATCTCTACCTTCTGAGATCCACGGCATGGCTGTTGATTAACTGGGCTGCGAAGAAATCATCTGCGCATTATGCCGTAATGATGATGACGTGCCAGCCCAGCTAATTAAAAGGTGTGACGGGGATCTTGAAAGGCAGGAGATTCAAGAGCCTTTCATCCAGCAGCCAGAGACTACTAACATGACTAATGGACCGGACTCCCGCAAATCAGTCAGCCCATCTCTACGTGGAAGAAATCCAAGTACTATCTGCTTTGTTTTGTCATTGCATAGGCAAGTTTGATCTGCAACAAGGATCCAAGCAGGTCACGTCTCTGCTTGTTTTATTTTAGTAGACAACCGTAAAAATAAGGCGTGCAACATATACAACAAAAACTTGATATGTGAAAGAGTCATTAGAGAAACATTTTCCCATCTAATCAATCCTAAATATGAATTCATTCTATCATGTCATAAGAAATATGTCAAAGGCAATGTCTTAAGACGACTATAGTAAGAGGGATATCGCTGGTGTATAAATGACAAATATTGTACATACAGCAACTTCTATTTGTGAATGAATTATTGTATATTTTATAAGGTATCCTATTACAGCTATGGATCAAATATATTTCTTAATCTACAGGTTGATTAGTTTTGTTATTGAAGCAATACTTAGAGATTAATGCTTTTTGTGTAAAAAAATAAATGAAGACCAAAATGAAGTGGAGTGTATCCTTATTTTCATAGTATTGCTGTTTTTAACTTAACTTTTATTTTACATTTTAACTAAAAAGAGTTTTAGCCTTTCAGAAAAGCATAAGTAGAACAAACTACGTTCCAACACAATTTTGTGACATCTATTCTACTTTTTGGAAAAAATACACATGAAGGAAGGACACACTGAACACCTAAATTGCCCTTTCTTACAGACTAGGGATGAACAGACATGTAGAAGTTCGGGTTTGACCGAACTTTAGCCTAAAGTTCGGTTTTGGTACAAGAACTCTACTTGACCTCTAACCAGAACCTGAAACTCATAGAAGTCGATGGGGACCCAAACTTTTGGTGTTGTAAAATGGTCATAGTAAGTGCTAGGAGTCTCTCTCTCCTTCGAATACTAAAGCAGACTTCCAGGAAAAGTTTGTGTTTACTAATCTCTATTTCAATGTTAGAAAGATGTATTAATTATGTAAAATATAGAATAGAGCGTTAGAGCCCTTCTATTCTTTTTGGTTGAAGCTGAGAAATTGAGAAAGAGAAAGTGACCTACCGTACTTTTTATTGAAAATGTAGGAGATGCTTCGAAAATTATGTAAATACTACTGCCCAACAAAATACAACAAAACACTTTGGTTAGGTACCAATCTATAGAGATCCCATTTGAAAAAAATTAAATAGGATCTCTTTCTGGTGCTGGATGACACCATCACAATTCTACCACCTAACACCGGCATTGATTGACTTCCCACATGATTATTATAGAGGTTTTCTAGGCATGTCTCCTTCTGGTAATTAATACCAGAAGGAGGAGGCCAAACACTCATCACCCCTGCTTTACTGTACCGCGCATGTGCTACCCAACTAAACATGGAAATAACCTCAGGAGGCTGAGGGTCAGTAAGTGCTCTGGGAGTGACAAAGCATTTAATGCCTTATTAACATGAAAATTGTTTCTCTGGATTCAAACAATAGATATAAAAGGTACCAATGTGCTTATTTTCACTGACTTACATGCCCATATAAACAGTTTAGGGGGGTTGAATTTTCTGACAAATTCCCTTGCTTGGTTCATAAAAAAAAGAAAATAACATTAAAGAGCAACTTTAAGTTAAAATGATTTCAAGTCAGATCAAAGGTTAATGAAATGAATAAAATATGTATCCCATGGTACAGTATGGTTCACTCCAGGAAATTGTGATCTAATAAATAGAACATTAAAAAGGTTGTCCAGGGAAGATAACTGATCACCTATCCGCAGTATAGTGGATAGCTTATAGATTTGTAAGGTTCCGACAACTGTCACTCAACTGTAAAGGGTCATCAAAAGATAAAAAAATCCTTATCCTCACCATTCTCCTCTCCAGTCCTTGATGACTTGCCGCCACTCGGTAAAATCCAGGATGCTGTGACTTTCTGTACGCTTTCGCAGAACCGTTCTGATTGAGTGAGCGGTGATCAGAAGATGCGGAGAGGATTGGACAAGTGATGGTGAGGAATGGAGGGGCCAAAGAGGTAAGCGGTAAGGTTAGTGTAAGTATTTTTTTATATCTTGCAGTTATTATTCTCTGGGGTCTAAAGAGACCCCAGAGCATAATAAAGGAAGTTAAATTCAAGGAGAAAAACTTCTCTGCAAATTGAATCTCCCACAAAATCTGCTAAAAGAGGCAAATTAGAATTTTTTCCTGATCGAATCATCTCTTGTGGCAACTACGCAGTTAGGAGGTTTGGAAACAGCTGTGGGTTTTACACCTTTTATTGAATTTTTATTATATATTGAATGTATTAGTAAATGACTAGCATCATAAAAAGTGGTGGAAGTTGAAGCTTGTGGACCTTAGAGCAAAATTTCCAACAGTTCCTTCAATGATTAGGCGTTTTAAAAGTATTAGCCTTCTCGTATAGGAAAAAGGAACCTTTTGGGCTAGCTAGGTTCCCGGACACAGGTGCAACTGCAACCCTTGCTACCTCTAACATTATGCCCCGATCATAGACTCCAGAGATGTCAATAGAACAAATAATTGAAACATATTCAAATTCTCAACTTCATTGTCAAGGGTAAGGAGCTTTTTGTGCTGATCCATGAAGACTTAGAAAGTATCATATGCTGAGACATCTGGTGCCAGACAAGAAAAATTAAACAATATCGGTTACCCAGTATGATGTGATAATCCTTGTCTGGTGTCAAATACACCAGAATAACAATATCTACAGCCTTTGCTAAGCCATTTCAATCATGAAATACAAAATCTAGAGCCAAGTTTATAGTATGCCTTCCCAAATATTGTGCCACAGAAAAGAATAGAGAGTATATGCAGCATTGTACCTCAGCCAAGGTCTGTGATAACAATAACCTTTACATTTTTCTCGCTACAGATTGGCATTGATATAAGTAAAAGGGATTTTAGCATTCAGAAGTTGTCATACAATTTTAAACATCTCATATTCAATATCCATGTTTTGCCGGAACAAGTAAGTTATAGTCGGACTCGGAAGTGTTCCAGCAAATACAGTTGTATGAAAAAGTAATAGGACCAGTTGTTTTGCCATTCAAAGAAAAGATGGCAGCATACATCCTAACTTTTAGAGGAACCTACACCCTCTACACCTTGCTAAATTAAATTTCAACTTCATTTATGTAGAGATACTAATATCCTTTAAATAACTCTTTGATCTGTACAGTTGTGCTCAAAAGTTTACATACCCTGGCAAAAATTCTGCTTTTTGGGCCTTTTTTAGAGAATGTGAATGATAATACCAAAACGTTTTCTCCACTTGTGGTTAGCGGTTGGGTGAAGTCATTTATTGTCAAACTACTGTGTTTTCTCTTTTTAAATCATAATGACAACCCAAAACATCCAAATGACACTGATCAAAAGTTTACATACCCTGGTAATTTTGGCCTGAACATGCACAGAAGTTGACACAAATGGGTTTGAATGGCTACTAAAGGTAACATCCTCACCTGTGACCTGTTTGCTTGTAATCAGTGTGTGTGCATAAAAGCTGAGTGAGTTTCTGGGATCCAGACAGTCTCTTGCATCTTTCATCCAGCTACTGATGTTTCTGGATTGTGAGACATGGGGAAAGCAAAAGAATTGTCAATAGATCTACAGGAAAAGGTAGTTGAACTGTAAAAAACAGGAAAGGGATACAAAAAGATATCCAAGGAATTGATAATGCCAGTGAGCAGTGTTCAAACTGTGATTAACAAATGGAAAATCAGGGGCTCTGTAAAAATAAAACCATGGTCAGGCAGACCAACAAAATTTCATCCACACCTGCCAGGAAAATTGTTTGGGATGCAAATTAAAAGCCACAAATAACATCAGCTGAAATACTGGACCATCTGAAAACTAGCGGTGTGGCAGTTTCAAGATGAACAATAAGGAGCCACTTGAAGAAAAATGGGTTGCATGGTCGAGTCACCAGAAGAAAGCCATTACTGCGCAAATGCCACAAAATATCTCTCCTACAATACGCAAAACAGCACAAAGACAAGCCTCAAAACTTCTGGAACAAGGTAATCTGGAGTGATAAGATCAAAATTGAACTTTTTGGCCACAACCATAAACGTTACATTTGGAGAGAGGTCAACAAGGCCTGTGATGAAAGGAACACCATTCCTACTGTAAAGCACAGAGGTGGATCGCTGATGTTTTGGGGATGTATGAGCTACAAAGGCACAGGAAATTTGGTCAAAGTAGAAGGAAAGATGAATACAGCACTTTATCAGCAAATACTGAAGGCAAATTTGCAATCATCAGCCTGGAAGCTGCGCATGAGACGTACTTGGACTTTCCAACATGACAACGATCCAAAACACAAGGCCAAGTCGACCTGTCATTGGCTACAGCAGAATAAAGTGAAGATTCTGGAGTGGCCATCTTACTCCTGACCTCAAAATCATTAAACAACTCTGGAGAGATCTCAAGCATGCAGTTCTTGCTAGACAGCCCAGGAATTTACAGGAACTGGAGGCTTTTTGCCAAGAAGAGTGAGCAGCTTTACCATCTGAGAAAATAAAGAACCTCATCCATAACTACCACAAAAGACTTCAAGCTGTCATTGATGTTAGAGAGGGCAATACACGGTATTAAGAAATGGGGTATGTAAAATTTTGTTCAGGGTCATTTGGATGTTTTGGGGTCATTATGATTTAAAAAGAGAAAACACAGTAGTTTGACAATAAATGGCTTCACCCAACCACTAACCATGAGTGGAGAAAACGTTTTGGTGTATTATTCATATTCTCTGAAAAAAGGCCAAGAAAGCAACATTTCTGCCAGAGTATGTAAACTTTTGAGCACAACTGTATATACAGTGTATCAATTTGTTTTTTTGGTCACATAATTTCCATATGCTCATCATTATGGGGAACCTGTATGAGACCTCCTGTTTTAATGACTGGGATTATTATTACTGTTATTATTTATTATTATAGCAACATTTATTCCATGGTGCTTTACATGTGAAAAGGGATATACATAACAGAAACAAATACAATAAACTTGAAGAAAACGAGTCACCGACCAAGAGATTCGGGATCAGTGATGACAAATTCTGGCAGTTAAGGAAAGCATTGGGGAAAATGAATACATTTTTAGTAAACATTATTTTAGTTAACATATTTTTTTTAACCAAATCTCGACCATCAATACTGTACTTCAATATTTCATCATACAAACCCCACACACTAATGTAAGATGTAAAACAGCAGTTTGGGATATGGTTATCTTGGGCAAAACTTGTCTTAAATGGAACCAATGAGATTTTGTTTGGCTATGTGGATAACACAGGATGCATAATCTACATTAATCATAGCCGGAGGACGACGATTAGCTATGGAGAAGAGGGACAGATGCCGCAGCGCCCATCAGACTGGACTATACAGTGCTGGATCAATTCGAATAGTATTTTTGGGGGCATACAGGAGGAGTCAGGAGATAAAATAAAGTTTGTGGAATGCACAGCACTAGGGTTGAGCGACTTTTACTTTTATAGGATCGGGTCGGGTTTCACGAAAAGTCGGGTCGAGTGAAATCGGCCGATCCTATAGAAAAGTCGGGGTCGGGGTCGGCCGAAACACGAAACCCAATGCAGTGCAATGGAATACTATGGTTCCCAGGGTCTGAAGGAGAGGAAACTCTCCTTCAGGCCCTGGGATCCATTTTTAATTGTAAAATAAAGAATTGAAATAAAAAATATTGCTATACTTACCCTCTGACGCGCCCTGGTACTAACCGGCAGCCTTCCTTCCTTAGAATCAGCGCGTGAAAGACCTTAGATGACGTCGCGGCTTGTGATTGGTCGCGCGACCGCCCATTTGACCGCTCACGCGACCAATCACAAGCCGCGACGTCACCGAAGGTCCTTCAAGCGCTGATTCTTAGGAAGGAAGGCTGCCGGAAAGAAGCAGGGCGTGTCCGAGGGTGAGTATATTCCTATTAGGTATATACTCACCCTCGGACGCGCCCTGCTTCTTTCCGGCAGCCTTCCTTCCTAAGAATCAGCGCTTGAAGGACCTTCGGTGACGTCGCGGCTTGTGATTTGTCGCGTGAGCGGTCACATGGGCGGTCGCGCGACCAATCACAAGCCGCGACGTCATCTAAGGTCTTTCACGCGCTGATTCTAAGGAAGGAAGGCTGCCGGTTAGTACCAGGGCGCGTCAGAGGGTAAGTATAGCAATATTTTTTATTTTAATTCTTTATTTTACACTTAAATATGGATTCCGATACCGATTTCCGATATTGCAAACATATCGGAACTCTGTATCGGAATTCCGATACCAGATTCAGAAGATCGCCGACCTCATGGCCGACCCCACACAGGGGTCGGGTCGGGTTTCATGAAACCCGACTTTGCCAAAAGTCGGCGACTTCTGAAAATGGCCGACCCGTTTCGCTCAACCCTACACAGCACAGGTGCTGATAAAGGTGGTGGTATTTGTTCAGACACTAAAAAACTGGTCACAAGTAACCTTCAAAGGCAACCTGTCATCAGCATGAATCAGACACTTGCTGCACAATTCCAGCTAGGTATTGTCACAACTCTATTGTCGAAATATTCAAGGCCAGGGTCTTCTTCTTTGTCCCTAACGCCAGGGGTGCCCTAGCTATCCCTGCTTCCTGGATTACTTCTGATGGTGATGATGCCAGGGCCACTTACCTTGCTGAACTCCTGAATCAGCCATATACCAGTTCCCCTCCCCCACCCTGGGAAGTCAGGAGTAATAGCATATGAATATACACACACCAGACTAACAAGGGAGGATGTACAGGGATGAATGAAAACATCAAACCTACAAATATGCACTCACAGACAATAGAGAGGAACACTGGAGAGAAAAGGATGGAAACCAAATAGGAGAGAAAGAGGATTTGCACAAAGCCTAAACACCAAGCAATAGTCACAGATCAATACTCCAAATGCCTTTAGCAACAATCAACACCTTCACTCCACATGAGGCAGCACAAGACTAACACTAGCAAATCAGATTGTCAGGGGTAAGTATATATATTAGAAGGGAGTGACCAAAATTGAACAGCTGAGATCATCCAAGAAGGAAAACGTCAGAAACTCTAAGCTGAACAGTTTAACCCCTGAACTGCTAACAGAAACTTGCACCATTTAATATGACAGAGAAGTGCTTCTAATCAGTGCAGAAGTACGTGAAATCATATGCTGAGGCCTTCTGGTCCCTCTCTGTCATGGTAAATCCGTGACAGGTATAGTCTACTCTGAAAAGACTTTCTATGTTTCCCAAATGACTACTCCGAGACAGGTCCCAGACAGCTTCTCCTTACTGCACTCCAGTTGACTGACAGATATACACATATGAAGAGACATGTCAGTGTGAGAGATAGGGATAGAGAAAAGCCGCTGGGGACCTGCCTTGGATTAGTCATCTGAGACACAAAGGACCTGAATCATCAAAGCAATGCCAGAATTTTATTGGCATAAATTGCTGTTCATTGACATGATGGATGGACTTGCAGTTCATTGACATAATGCATCGGTTATTTCATTTCTAAAACGGATCTGTTTCCAGATTTCACAATACATCTAGAAACTGCATACATTACTAAAGGAAGCCTGCCATCTGGTTCATGCTGCCCAAACCACAGGCCGCATGGATCAGATACTGACTTCAAGACTGCAAACAGGTACAGTGGGGCAAAAAAGTATTTAGTCAGTCAGCAAAAGTGCAAGTTCCACCACTTAAAAAGATGAGAGGCGTCTGTAATTTACATCATAGGTAGACCTCAACTATGGGAGTCAAACTGAGAAAAAAAAATCCAGAAAATCACATTGTCTGTTTTTTTAATATTTTATTTGCATATTATGGTGGAAAATAAGTGTTTGGTCAGAAACAAAATTTCATCTCAATACTTTGTAATATATCCTTTGTTGGCAATGACAGAGGTCAAACGTTTTCTGTAAGTCTTCACAAGGTTGCCACACACTATTGTTGGTATGTTGGCCCATTCCTCCATGCAGATCTCCTCTTGAGCAGTGATGTTTTTGGCTTTTCGCTTGGCAACACGGACTTTCAACTCCCTCCAAAGGTTTTCTATAGAGTTGAGATCTTGAGACTGGCTATGCCACTCCAGGACCTTGAAATGCTTCTTACGAAGCCACTCCTTCGTTGCCCTGGCGGTGTGCTTTGGATCATTGTCATGTTGAAAGACCCAGCCACGTTTCATCTTCAATGCGCTTGCTGATGGAAGGAGGTTTGCACTCAAAATCTCACGATACATGGCCCCATTCATTCTTTCATGTACCCGGATCAGTCGTCCTGGCCCCTTTGCAGAGAAAAAGCCCCAAAGCATGATGTTTCCACCACCATGCTTTACAGTAGGTATGGTGTTTGATGGATGCAACTCAGTATTCTTTTTCCTCCAAACACGACAAGTTGTGTTTCTACCAAACAGTTCCAGTTTGGTTTCATCAGACCATAGGACATTCTCCCAAAACTCCTCTGGATCATCCAAATGCTCTCTAGCAAACTTCAGACGGGCCCGGACATGTACTGGCTTAAGCAGTGGGACACGTCTGGCACTGCAGGATCTGAGTCCATGGTGGCGTAGTGTGTTACTTATGGTAGGCCTTGTTACATTGGTCCCAGCTCTCTGCAGTTCATTCAGTAGGTCCCCCCGCGTGGTTCTGGGATTTTTGCTCACCGTTCTTGTGATCATTCTGACCCCACGGGGTGGGATTTTGCGTGGAGCCCCAGATCGAGGGAGATTATCAGTGGTCTTGTATGTCTTCCATTTTCTAATTATTGCTCCCACTATTTATTTCTTCACTCCAAGCTGGTTGGCTATTGCATATTCAGTCTTCCCAGCCTGGTGCAGGGCTACAATTTTGTTTCTGGTGTCCTTTGACAGCTCTTTGGTCTTGACCATAGAGGAGTTTGGAGTCAGACTGTTTGAGGGTGTGCACAGGTGTCTTTTTATACTGATAACAAGTTTAAACAGGTGCCATTACTACAGGTAATGAGTGGAGGAAAGAGGAGACTCTTAAAGAAGAAGTTACAGGTCTGTGAGAGCCAGAAATCTTGATTGTTTGTTTCTGACCAAATACTTATTTTCCACCATAATATGCAAATAAAATGTTAAAAAAACAGACAATGTGATTTTCTGGATTTTTTTTTCTCAGTTTGTCTCCCATAGTTGAGGTCTACCTATGATGTAAATTACAGACGCCTCTCATCTTTTTAAGTGGTGGAACTTGCACTATTGCTGACTGACTAAATACTTTTTTGCCCCACTGTATATTTTTTTGTGAAATGCTCCAGCATTTCAAAGAAAATATATTTTAAAGATTTAAAAGTCAGGTCTTTCCCTATGTTCGCATACAAGAAAAAAAAAAAGGCTAACGTGAATGTGTATGCTGTCCTGGGCAGTTCAACTTTTCTAAATGGACAGAGAATATAGAAGGTGTTGAATTTATCGTTTGCCCCAGTGAATCCTAACTAGTAAATTTGTAGCTCAAGTTAAACGTCACCATGAGGCTTTTCCGTCAGTAATTACCCTATGGCCATAATGGACATACATTAAGAAAGTGTCACTCATTGGTAAACACGAGTTTGTTCATTTGTAGGCACATAAATATTACATATGAAAGCAGACATTGGCATGTGAGTGTAGCAAACTTAACCCCTTTCTGACCTCGGACGGGATAGTACGTCCGAGGTCAGATCCCCCTCTTTGATGCGGGTTCCAGCGGTGAGCCCGCATCAAAGCCGGGACATGTCAGCTGTTTTGAACAGCTGACATGTGCCCATAATAGCGGCAGGTGAAATCGCGATTCACCCGCAGGTATTAACTAGTTAAATGCTGCTGTCAAAAGCTGACAGCGGCATTTAACCGGCGCTTCTGGCCATCCGGCCAGAAATGAGCGCATCGCTGACCCCCGTCACATGATCGGGGGTCAGCGATGCATCAGAATGGTAACCATAAAGGTCCTTGAGACCTCTATGGCTTCTGATCCCCACTAGCTGTAAGCGCCACCCTGTGGTCGGCGCTCTTAGCAAGCCTATTATTAAGCTACATAGCAGCGATCTGATGATTGCTGCTATGTAGCAGAGCCGATCGTGCTATGCCTGCTTCTAGCCTTCCATGGAGGCTATTGAAGCATGACAAAAGTAAAAAAAAAAAAGTTAACAAAAATGTGAAAAAAATAAAAAAATATAAAAGTTTAAATCACCCCCTTTCGCCCCATTCAAAATAAATCAATAAAAAAAGTCAAACCTACATATATTTGGTATCGCTGCATTCAGAATCGCCCGATCTATCAATGAAAAAAAAGGATTAACCTGATCGCTAAACGGCGCACAAAAAATTCAAAACGCCAGAATTACGTTTTTTTGGTCGCCGCAACATTGCATTAAAATGCAATAACAGGCGATCAAAAGAACGTATCTGCACAAAAGTGATATCATTAAAAATGCCAGCTCAGCACGCAAAAAATAGGCCTTCAACCGACCCCAGATCATGAAAAATGGAGACGCTATGGGAAAATGGCGCAATTTTATTTTTTAGCAAAGTTTGGAATTTATTTTCCACCGCTTAGATAAAAGAGAACCTAGACATGTTTGGTGTCTATGAACTCGTAATGACTTGGAGAATCATAATGGCAGGTCAGTTTTAGCATTTAGTGAACCTAGTAAAAAAGCCAATCAAAAAACAAGTGTGGGATTGCACTTTTTTTGCAATTTCACCGCACTTGGAATTTTTTTTCCTGTTTTCTAGTACACAACATGCTAAAACCAATGATGTTGTTCAAAAGTACAACTTGTTTCACAAAAAATAAGCCCTCACATGGCCATATTGACAAAAAAATAAAAAAGTTATGGCTCTGGGAAGGAGGGGAGCGAAAAACGAACATGGAAAACCCCAAGGTCATGAAAGGGTTAAAATCCAATATTTTCTATCTTCATTCAACACAATATGTTTTAATCATGAAAATATTTTCTGTGTGATTTATCATATCTGGTGGTTACATCGACTCCTTTTGTTAGTGTTCATCAGGAGTTCCCTTTTGTCTTTACTGACATCTAGTGAACAACAAAGACATTGCAGGTTTCTAAAAAAATGCACTAGCAATTTTTCTCTACAAATACTGTTTTACTGATATACATTAATAGACTCCATAGATCATGCATTAAAAAAAAAATAATTTGGAGCTAACTTTCCAGCAGGTGCAGTAATGTGCTTTATGCATACATGAAGTACATTACTGCACATGGTATTGAATGGCGGCTGGTTCATGCAGCTTTAGGTGTAATTTTCTACCATAAAAGTTTTGTTTGAAGTTTATGAAAGGAGCATACTGCCGATGCTTGGGTTTATTACAGTAGTGGTGCCACAATGGACATTTATTACCTATCCAAAATATAAATGATAAACATCTGATTTCCACAGGTGCCATTGATCACTAGATTAGGGGGCCTGAGCACCCCATTTCCTTCCTGACTCACTCCCACTTGCGATGTAATTGGACGAGTACAGTCCGATAAAATAATCGGATTGCACATAATCATAATCAATCACATAATCGGCTTTGCATCAGAGGTCAACATCTTTGTAATTTCTGATACTTTTCACATTTTTTCTGATGCTACCTTTCTGGTCCTTTTTACATCTATCTTTTCTGTACAAATAATTTCCCCAAGCTGCATTCAGTAATATGGAAGAAATAGGTAATGTTGATATAAAATTGCATATTACACATGTCCATATATGAGGCCGTGTTACTGGGGACATACACCAGCGAATGTACTGTGTAAATGAAGTGCACACAAAAAGCCCTTGTGGTTTTGAAAGCTCATTTCCAACATCCCTTGAAGATATTTTCCTGCTGGTAAGAATAATATTTGTTGAAAACCGCAAAAGATCCCTGTTCTCATCAGGAAACCATAGTTATGACAAGTCTGTTTTTTTCAGATTTTTGCAAGAAAAGTTCATTTTGTTTGTGAGAAGTGATAATATATCACTTAATGCAACGGTCAGGGTATGTGCACACGACAGGATTTCTTGCAGAAATTTCCTAACAAAAAAAGGACATTTCTGCCAGAAATACGCATGCGGGTTTTTTGCATTTTTTTCGCGTTTTTTTATGCATTTTTGACTCGTTTTTTGCGCGTTTTTTGTGCGCTTTTTCCCAATGCATTAAATAGCGGGAAAAATGCAAAATATCTGCAAAATTAATGAACCTGCTGCTTTTTTTACCATGATGCTTTTTTTGGCGGAAAAAAACGCATCATGTGCACAAAAATTGCAGAATGCATTCTAAATGATAGGATGCATATGTCTGCGTTTTAATGCGTTTTTACAGCGTTTTTATCGCAAAAAAACACGAAAAAACCTGAACGTGTGCACATACCCTCACAGTTCAAAAAGACTTGCATACTGTTTTATTGTGTCAGCGACAAAAATCTTTGTGCTTGTTATTTCACAAAACAGTACCTTGAAAATGTCACCTCAGGCAGCACATCCAATTCCTTGGTGCATGAAGCTGCTAACGATATAATGGCTGTGATACCTGATAGTTTCCTGGGGTTAGCCTGAAGTCTGCACCACATAAATATACTTAAAGGTGTTATCCAGGATTATTTTTTTTTAATATGGGCCTAAAAACTATCAGGAAGTTAGTTGCTAAGAGGCAGGTAGCAGCGGTCCTGCTGGCAATACTGCCACTTCACGTCAACCGAGCAGCTCTTCTTTTTCTAAGGTGTTCTGTCGACAGGGCATCACTGCCTACTTCATGATGATTGACAGCCAGCTCCACGCAATTAGGCAGCAGGGAGTTGGCTGTCTATCAGCATGACCTCAGCAGTCACGCCCCATTAACTGAGCAGAGTGGTGGAGCAGTCACTGCTCTGTCGATGTGACACCAGCGGAAACCGCAGGATCACCAGGGGGAGCGCCTGTGACTAGAGATGGACAGACCTCTGAATGTTTGGGTCTGGTGGGTTCGGCTGACCAGTTAAAAAAAAGTTTTTTTTTGGGCACCAGAACAGTACCCAGACCCGAAACCGAACCAGCACCCCATTCACTTGAATAGGGGGGTCGAACATCCAGTATTTACCACCCTGTCATGTGCGTGACAGTGTGGCAAACATTACTTCTGATCGCATAAAAAATCATTACCACCAGTCAGACAGTCGCGGCTCCCATCCTGTCAAATTACAGCGTAAGCCTGCAGCTGTGATCGGTGGTAAAAAGTTTACCTCTGGTCACTGGCATCGGCTGGAGGGACTACTGCTCAACCTACGCCTGCTGCCGCTAATAACAGTGAGAGCAGGTGGCAGTTAGGCTACTTTCACACTAGCGTCAGTACAGGCCCATCGCAGTGCATCAGGCCAACGTTCCGATGCATGCTGTGGAGTAAAAGCACAATGGGGGCAGCGGATGCAGTTTTACAACGCGTCCGCTGCCCCATTGTAAGGTCCGGGAGGAGGGGGCGGAGTTCCGGCCGCACATGCGCGGTCGGAAAAAGCAGACCCGACGGACAAAAAAATGTTGCAAGCAACGTTAATTTGTCCCGACGGACTGCAAAAACACGTTGCATCCGTCGCATGACGGATGAAACGTGTGGCAATCCGTCGCTAATGAAAGTCTATGGAGAAAAAACGCATCCTGCAGGCAACTTTGCAGGATGCGTTTTTTCTTCAAAACGACACATTGTGATGTGCGTCGAACGACGCTAGTGTGAAAGTAGCCTTAATGGGAGTATTCATCAGCCGGCGCCTGCGCTCTAGATAACTAATAAAAAAAACAGTATGTGTTCCCCTGTATTTTTGATAACCAGCCAGGCAAGACTCACAACTGGGGGCTGCAACCCTCAGCTGTTAGCATTAGCAAGGCTGGTTATCAAGAATCAAGGGGTCCCTCTTCTCGTTTTTTAATTAAGTAAATAATTTAAAAAACGGTGTGAGTTCACCTCTATGTTTGACAACCGACCAAGCTAAAGAAGACAGCGACAGCTGCATTCTTTAGGCTGGTAAGGGGCCATGGATATGGCTTCCCCTCAGATGAGGGATTCAATGGAATGGGCATTAGATGAGCATAACTGTGTTTGTTATTTTTAAATAAAAAAGTAAAAGTGTGTTTTGTTTTATTTCTAATAAGGGACTTTATTCTGGCAGTGTCTTTATATACTATGCAACTTTAGGATTGTAGGATTAGTAATGGATAGGTGTCTTATAGACGCTTCTCCATTACTAAGGTGTGGGCTTGATGTCACATGACAATACAAAGGTGACATCAACCCCACAAATATGAACCCCACTTGCCACTGCTACAGGGCAAGTGGGAAGAGCCAGGCAATTCTAGCGCATCTAATATATGTGCCTTTTCTGGGCAGCTGCGGGCTGCTATTTTTAGGCTGGGGGTCAATATCCCTGGCCCCTTACCAGCCTGAGAATACCATCCCCCAACTGTCTGCTTTAGTTGGTTGGCTGTCAAAAATGAGGGGACCCCAAACCTTTTTTTTATCATTTATTTGAACATGTTAGTCTGAACGGAGCCATATTCAGTGTCAGCATACCTGACCCTTGCAGTCAGCAGCTGAAGTACCGGGTTCTGACTAGGAGTGGTACCTGGAGGCTACCTGCCAAACAAGCCTAACCTCACCACTTGAGGCTCCAATGAACACTGTGTAGCCACTTAACCATGCTCCTTCCTTGCCAGGCCCTGGTCCTGTGGCACAGTGGGTCCACAAATCCACGTTCACTACCTGTGGGCATAACATACAATTAGAGCAGTCAGACAGTGGAACACCTGACAACAAAAGGTAGAAATGACAGGTACTATAACATTTAAAAAAGAACTGGATGGTGTGCTTACAACAGATGGCATTGTGGGTTATAAAAAATCTAGTTGAACTTGATGGAGCTATGTCTTCACTCAACCTGTAAGAAAAGTTTAATTTATTTGGCATTGTAAGAAGGTCACTGGTAATGTGCTGGAGGGAAGACATGTTTCACTGAGGTTTTTAGCTTCAATGATATGGACCTGGAAGTTTGCTCAAGCATGTTATGTGCTAAGAGGGATTAATCGACCATGACAAGTCCAGGATTTTTTGGTTAACAGATGAAGAGTTGGATGGGATATCTTCACACTATAGTGTGGTCCAGGAGTAAGGTGAAGCTCTGGACTTAAAGGTTGTTCTGTTTGTGCTCTGATGGAGAAGCTGAGCTACAGAGCAGTGTTCTTGCTAAAAAGAACTAAACCCTGCTTTCTGAGCAGGTGGATGCCCACAGTTATATGGACTATAAGAGTGCTGTTTGTTTATGCCAACAAGTGTGAATACGGCTATTTTTCTGTTAACCTGGTTTATAATGCACGTTTCAAGATGTAAACAAAAAAGCATTCCTGTGACTAACTCATTGAGCAGCCAGGTGAGCCGAACTACCACAGTTGGTGCTAGAAGTGCAGGCAAGATCCCCAGGAAGCAAGTATAATGGCTGTGGACAAATTGTATGTCCTGAAGGTGGCTGTAAGGATGGAACAGCGATCACAAAAAATGTAGGAGCTGATCAAGCCACTGCATCTGTAAATAGACAGCATGGTTGAGAGGTTTAATTATACCCTGAGGGCTATGCTCAAGAAGGTTGTGGAGAAGCATGGTCGAGACTGGGACTGCCTACACCCATTTCTGCTGTTTCCCATGAGGCAAGTTCCACAGACCTCTAGGGGGTTCTCTCCATTTGAACTGTTGTATGGCCAGCACCCTGAGGGGTCTCCTGGATGTGGCAAAGGAGAGCTAAGAAGCAGAAGTCACACCCAACCGGAGCATCATTGAGCATGTGGCCCAGATGCAGGAGAGGATTGCAGAGGTAATGCCAATTGTGAGAGAACCTCTTCCAGGCATAAGAAGCTCAGTCAAGGGTCTACAATCGGTCGGCAAGGCTGAAACAGTTTAGTCCTGCAGATCAAGTCATAGTTCTGATACCCACGATGTAAAGTACATTTCTGGCTAAGTGGCAGTGGCCATAGGAAGTGGTCAAAAACAGCGAAGTTAACAACAAAGTCAACCAGCCAGGAAAAAGAAAATCCTATTAAGTCTACCATGTCAACCTGCTCAAGCGTGATAGGGAGCCAGTGGAAAGTCTTGGGCGTTAACCCCGAAGCCAATGTCCAGGATGTGGAGGTATGATAGCAGGAAGCTGAAGAGGGGGGGAGAGAAAACAAGAGAATGATACCTAAGTGCAGTAAAAAACTTGAGGAAGACTCAGAGCAGAAATGCATTGTGTTTTTTAAAAAGTTTTTTAAAAGTTTTTTTATGTTGTTAGTGCATGAGCACTTTAAAAAATATTTTTATAATACATTTAATTTTAAAAACGCAAGTGTAATATTGTTAATCTGGAACACCACCTGGAGGTTGCTCCAGAATTAAGGTCTTTTGGGGATTCCAGCTACTAGAGGGAAGCGCCAGAGACACTATAACCAGCCGAGAAATAACAGTGCCGAAAACTCCTCCAGTGAAACCAAGATATGTTTTCAGAGTTGCCACAATATGCTCAGCTTGTGGAGCATGAAGTCCTGACAGAATTGCACATGCGGGTAAACCTTAAAGGGGTATTCCTATCTCCAAGATCCTATTCCAATAAAATAATAATATTAGCATATACCTCCAATTAGAAATGTAGTATAGTTTCTGATTCACAATATTTTTTTCCTCATGTGCAGGCATTGCAGGACCTTGAGTATCCATTGTTACTACCACTAGCAACTATATCAGTGGTGGTAATCATGGATTCCCAAGGTCCTGCAATGTCTACACATGAGAAAAAAGACATAGGAAAGCAGAAAAACTATACTACATTTCTAATTGAAGATAGTTGCTAATATTATTACTCTAACTACTTGTTTGGATAGCCACTTGTAGATGAGAATATCTCTTTAACCCTTATCGAATCACTGAAGTCCGCCATGACATGGCTTCAAGGAGGTGAGAAGAATGTTGAGTCTTGGTGTCAAAGAGTCAAAGAACGGCTGGTACAGCCAAATGGAGAATGGCTGTTTTATAATGATTTCCTTAACCTGAATAAGGTGTTCAATTTTGATGCATATCCAATGCCCTGGGTTGATGATCTCATTGAGAGGTTGGAGTCAGAAAGATACTTTCCCACCCTTGACCTAACAAAAGGATACTGGCAAATCCCCATGTCCCAAAGGGCCAAAGAGAAAATGGCCTTCTGCATAGCTGATGGATATTTTCAACACATCAGGATGCCTTTTGGTCTGAAAGGAACCCCCCAGCCACTTTCCAGAGGGCTATGAATTGGGTCCTAACTCCTCACAAGAAATGCTACTCAGCTTACCTAGACGATAGTGATTTTCAGTCTGGATTTTAAAAGTCATCTTTAGAAGGTCCAGGTGGTACTGAACGCACTGAGGAAGGTGGGGCATACCATAAACCTGAAGTGCACTAAGGGGAAGAAGGAGGCCAAATACCTAGGCTATATCATCAGTAAGGGCGAAATCAAGCCAAAAGAGAACAAGATGGAAGCAATTGAAAATTGTCCGCAACCAGTCTTCAAGAAACAGGTTAGGGCATTTCCAGGAATTTGGAAATACTATCGACGATTCATCACGAATATCGTCAATAAAGCTGCTTCCATGACCAACCTCCTTAAGGGCACAAGGTCATCGATGGCCTGATGGACTTCTGAAGCGGAGGCGGCTTCCCAGGAGTTAGAGCTAGCCCTGTGTAAAGAGCCAGTCTTGGTCTTGCTGAACTTCAAAAAAGAGTGCATGGTCCAGATTGATGCTTCAGAGGTTGGGTTGGAAGCCGTGTTGTCACAAGAAATAAATTGGAAGGAACATCCAATCATATACCTAAATAGGAAACTCTCCTCCTGTGAAAAGAATTACGCTATTGTGGAAAAAGAATGTTTGACCATCAAATGGCCAATTAAGACTTAGAAGCCCTACCTGCTAGGCCGAAAGTTCAGGTTTGTAACAGACCATGCCCCCCCTGAGATGGATGATGGAAAGGAATGGGAAGAATTCCCGGGTGACTAGGTGGTTTCTGATGTTCCAGAATTCAGCTTCCACGTGGAGGATAGGCCAGGGAAACTACACACTAACACAGATGCCCTGTCTAGTGACTGAATGTGCCAAACCCCTAGCTTTGGGCAGTGGGGTGCTACGTAAGTGAGTCACTGGTAATGTGCTGGAGGGGAGATTTGTTTCACTGAGGTTATTAGTTTCAGTGATATGAAGCAGGAAGTTTGCTACAGAATGTTATGTGCTAAGAGGGTTAGTCAGCCATGACAGGTCCAAGTTTTTTGGTTTAACAGCTAAAGAGTTGGCGGGATGGCTTTTCACCCTATCACCACCCTAAATGTGGGCCAGGTGATAAAGCTGAAGCCTCTGGACTTAAGGGTTGTTCTATATGTGCACTGAATGTGACCTACAGAGGTGTGCTCTTGCTAAAGAAAACTGACCCGATTTTCTGAGCCGGCAGATCTCCGCAATTATATGGGATATAAAGGATACTGCTTATTTATGCCAAAAAGTATTTTTGTGTTGATCTGGTTTATGTTTTAATAAATCAGCTGGAGAGTGAAGCGAAAAACCATTCATTTAACTACCTCATTAAGCAGCCAAGTGAGCCAATCGCCCACAGTATAAATAATATTTCTTAATGCCTGTATTTCTCTGCTTAGTAATAAACCCTGCCATGTGTATATCCATTTAAATGAAGTATATAAAATAATGAGGGTAACCCCCAGTGATCGCGTATCTTCAGCTATTGGAGCCAGCTGGGTGTAAACAGTGAACAGAACCATAACAATTAAATTGAATGGGAACTGATCTGCAGCAACTACATAGCTAATTGAGCTGTAATATTCAGGGTCCTTTCGCTGCTTACACTGCATCCAGCCAGTACTGGAAGCTGGAATCAGCTTATCGCTGGGGGTGCTGGGAATTTAACGTAACCCCTGGATCTGATACAAAAGGGAAAAAAAAGTATTTAGTCAGCCACCAATTGTGCAAGTTTGAGAGAGACCTGTAATTGACATCATAGGTAGACCACAGCTATGAGACTCAAAATGAGAAAACAAATCCAGAAAATCACCTTGTCTGATTTGGCAAGATTTATTATGCAAACTAAGGGGAAAATAAGTGTTTGGTTATTAACAAAAGTTCATCTCAATACTTTGTTATATATCCTTTGTTAACATTGACAGTGGTCAAATGTTTTCTGTAAGTCTTCACAAGGTTGGCACACACTATTGGTGGTATGTTGGCCCATTCCTCCATGTAGATCTCCTCTAGAGCAGTGATGTTTTGGGCCTGTCACTGGGCAACACGGACTTTCTACTCCCTCCAAAGGTTTTCTATGGGGTTGAGATCTGGAAACTGGCTATGCCATTCCAGGACCTTCATATGTTTCTTACGAAGCCACTCCTTCGTTGCCCTAGCAGTGTGCTTGGGATCATTATCATGCTGAAAGACCCATCCACGTTTCATCTTCAATGCCCTTGCTGATGGAAGGAGGTTTGCACTCAAAATCTCATGATTCATGGCCCCATTAATTATTTCATGCACACGGATCAGTCGCCCTGGTCCCTTTGCAGAGAAACAGCCACAACCATGATGTTGCCACCCCCATGCTTCACAGTAGGTATGGCATTCTTTGGATGCAACTCTGCATTCTGTCTCTTCCAACCATGACAAGTTTTGTTTCTACCAAACAGTTCTTCTTTGGTTCATCAGACCACATGACATTCTCCCAATACACTTCTGGATAATCCAAATGCTCTCTAGCAAACTTCAGACGGGCCCGAACATGTACTGGCTTAGGCAGGGGGACACGTATGGTACTGCAGGATCTGAATCCCTGGTGGCGTAGTGTGTTACTGATGGTAACCTTTGTTACGGTGGTCCCAGCTCTATGCAAGTCATTCACTAAGGCCCCCTGTGTGGTTCTGGGATTTTTGCTCACCGTTCTTGTGATCATTTTGCATGGAGCACCAGATCGAGGGAGATTATCAGTGGTCTTGTATATCTTCCATTTTCTTACTATTGCTCCCACAGTTGATTTCATCACACCAAGCTGCTTGCATATTGCAGATTCAGTCTTCTCAGCCTGGTGCCGGGCTACAATTTTGTTTCTGGTGTCCTTCGACAGCACTTTGGTCTTCGCCATAGTGGAGTTTGCAGTGTGACTGCTTGAGGTTGTGGGCAGGTGTCTTTTATTCTGATAACAAGTTCAAACAGGTGCCATTACTACAGGTAATGTGTGGAGGACAGAGGAGCCTGTTAAAGAAGTTACAGGTCTGTGAGAGCCAGACATCTTGCATGTTTTTAGGTGACCAAATACTTATTTTCCACCATAATTTGCAAAATAAATCTTGTCAAATCAGACAAGGTGATTTTTTGGATTTGTCTTATTTTGACTCTCATAGTTATGGTCTACATATGATGTCAGTTGCAGGCCTCTCTCATCTTTTCAAGTGGCTGAACTTGCACAATTGGTGGCTGACTAAATACTTTTTTTTCTCCCTGTTTTGGTAACCTATCTTAGGGATAGGTCATCAATATCATAAGGCCAAACTGACACAAATAGACAGAGTTCTCAATATGAGCAAACCCATGGTATAAAGTTCTGGGTCAGTACCAGACACCTAGTGACCGGCACTGAATCCAAAACACAGACTTTTCACAGGATGTCCAGTTTACTGTTCAGGTCCAGTTGCCTAATAAAGTTTGTTGAAAGGCTGCAGCGCAGCCAATAAACAAGCTTTTAGGCTGTGGGTATGTCCGCAACCATCACAGCCATGTCAAGTATTGGCAAGGCTGTGATTGACAGGCGCAACACATGATCCGGACTGTATAAATGCCAGATCACGGGTGCCGCTGCTATTCTGCTCTGCTTAGTGCAGGGACAGGACACAGCTGGAATGAGAGACATTGTTAGGTAGCGTACTCTTCCGCAAATCTGCTTGGCGCACTTGACTCAGTGGGAGTACTGGGATATAAAGGCGCTGTGTGTTCTCTGCAACCTATATCTGTGGGAGTGCTGTGAAAAAAGCTGATGTGTGTACTCTGCAATCATGTCTGTGGGATTACTGTGCAAAATTCCACTGTGTACACTCTGCAACCATGTCTGGGATAGTATTGTGCAAAAAGCAGCTTTGTGTACTCTGCAACCAGGTCTGCAATAGTAATGTGCCAAAAGCCAATGTCTGCACTCTGCAACCCATATCTGTGGGAGTACTGTTCCAAAAGCAGATGTGCATACTCTGCAGCCATGTCTGTACGAGCAGTGTGCATAAAAAATAATTCTAGTTTGCAGTACTCTCTTTGCCATTTGTAGCAAACAATTAATTTTACTGTACCACTGTATCTATATGAGCAGTGTGGCAAAAAAAAAAACAAATCTACTCTTTCCAGCACAAAAATTTAGGCCCCTATTGGTTCCGTAGGTATAATTTGCTTCCAAGTGATTTTTTTCTCTTCAGCCCACCATTTTGGGGGCCGTCCTTCTGATGCATTCACTGTGTCAGTCCAGGCTCTGCCTTCGACAACGACTCTTTCACTCTTCATCTCTTACCTGGTGGGCTGTACTTCATTTTGAAACGTGCCTTCTTCCAGAACACAACTCGTATTCTGGGCCGAACACTGGATTCAGCACATCACCTCTTCTCAGTCGAAAATTCAATGGGCAGAGCACCTTTTTGCGCCCTTGGTCACTGTCCACTCCCATGATGGGCCAGATGTCTCCACCTCAGACCACAGGTCACTGCCATCTTGGGATCGATGCTGTTGGCTGCCATCTTAGTTTGTTCAATTTATGGTACTGTCATATCTGCATCACTGTACCCCATTTTGTAGTTTCAATGCTGTACCATTTAAGGTTGTTCATTTTCAGGTGCTTTTTCAATTGTGCAACAGGCATTCTTCACCCTGCTTTCTTCTGCCGACTATGCTAAATCTAACAGGTCCCAGGGTGGTAATCATGGGTGAGAGTAGTACAATCAGCACCCAGGCAATCACAGAAATGGGAAACACAAATGTGTGTGTGGAGTGCATTGTTTTGGTGAGGTAGATTTTCATACTCACTTCTGGTTCGACTACCGTGGCACTAATTATTGGGGTCTTCAGAATGAGACAGCCGCACCAGCTTGTACTTTCAAAGTCCTCTTTACTCATCAACAAATTCAGATAAAAGGAGAAGCATATAATACGCTTTCCTTGATGTTATATCATAGGCAAAGGCACTTTCATGGTGATGATGGACACAGACACAGTTCTTACACTAGAGTTCACTGCAGTGTTTTAGCCCTAAGTGTAACTCAGTTTCCTTGGAACCTTGATGTAAGGGAACTCATGTTCAAGTTTACTGTTCCCGCTACGTGGCTATCCTGCATCTACCTTCCAGAGAAAGCTTTGTGCTGTACCGGGTCTCCTCTTAATCATGGCCCCAGTTCCAACAAACAAGAAAATAGAAGCAAAGTACTATTCCATTATCCCTAGCTGAAGTATTCAGAGGAGTTTGCCTGCTTTGAACAATAATTTTTTTAAAGGTAAAACATTTCCCGCACCCATGACCCTTGGCCAATGGCATTGGGGAGATGTGCCAAGACAAAGGGGCTGGGACTGCCTGTAACAAGCCTCATGGTGGACCAGTACCTTGATCCAGAAATAAACTACAAGTTTTTTTTTATCTGAGATTGCTCTACTGACCGCTACTGAAGGCAAAAGTTTGACTCTGTGGTAGAAATGAAAAAATGCTCTTTAGGTGAAATTTTTAATTAGATTCTGTGAGGGGTACTCTGCCCCATGCTTTGTGTGGGTACAATTTATAAGCTGCTTCTGTGAAGGTACTCTACCCCATGGTTTGTGGGTGAAATTTTTAATCAGCTTCTGTGTGGGTACTGTGCCCCATTGCTCTGTGGGTGAAATTTGTAAGCTGCTTCTATGCGGGTACTCTGCCCATGGTAATGTTGTGGAAAAAATCATGTGTGCACTGTGCTATGGTTATGTTCTACATAATTTCAATAGCCACCACTGTGCAAATGACGAGAGGCAGAACAAGTAGAGGCAGTTTGAAATTGGATGGCTGAGAGTGCCTCCAGTTCCTTTGCTTTGTGTTACCCTGGGTCCACATTAATCATGGCCCCAGTTCTGGCAAAGAAAATAGAAACAGTACTATTCCATTATTCCTAGCTGGCATATTTAGGCATGTTTACCTGCTTTGAACAATAATTTTTTCAAGGTAAACATTTCAGACCCCCGGGATCCTTAGGCAACAGCATTGAAGAAGTGTCCCAAGGCAAAGAGGATGGGACTGCCGATAGCAAGCTTCGCGGTGGACCACCAGGTTGATCCAAAATCATACTACCAGTTTTTCATCAGCTGTAATGTAAGCTAATGGAGCAGAAATTTTGTATCTGTGAGGAAAATGTGAGAACATGCTCTGTGGATGTACTCTGCCCAATGCTCTGTGGATGAAACTTTTAACTATGGTAGTTTGGTGGTAGCCTCAGTCTCTGTGGGGGCATCGGTAAAATGTTTACCTTATTCATTTACTTACTATTTTACCATGATTGCTATGGAGACAGAACTTATTTAAGTCATTTTCCTATCCATGTTTGTTTGCAGTGCAATTGTCCTGCTCTTACCCATATTTTACTTCATTCTGCAGACCCTAGCCCCAACTCTGACAATTTTACAGCCAATTAAGAGCAGTGAAGTTCGGGTCACCATTGACTTTTATGGGATTCGTTGTTCAGGTCCTAAACTTTAAAAAAAAGTCCGGCCAAACCACAAGTCCACTCATCCCTATATAACAGCTTTAAACTAGAGCAATATGGATGGGAGCTATAGCCCAGGGAAAAGTATGCAGCTAAAGAATTATTTTAAGAACCCTGCTATTATAGGTGGAAGATCAAGAGAAACCGACTACAGTCTAAAATGTGTCTATACAAATGTGCAGAGCTTGGGAAACAAGGAGAATTGGAGCTGCTGACAAAGGAAGAGAGATGTCATAGGCATCACTGACACCTTTTGGGATGATACACATGATTGGAATACAAACCTTTAAGGTTCCAACTTATTTATAATAAACAGGTATAACAAGAGGGGAGGAAGTATTGCTTTGTATGTTAGGAAATAGTATTTCTTCACAGAGATCCAAGCTTCAGAGAATGGTGGCTCTGTAAACATTTTTGGGTAAGAATGCAAGAAGAGAAGAATAGAAAGGACACTATTGTAAGTGTTTACTATAGGCCAACTAGACAGACTGAAGATATGGATGAACTATTTTACATTGGATGCCTTTGTTCTCAAAAACTTACGATGCTGTCTGCAGGGAATGCAGGGCAAGCATTTAAAAGAGCTACAGCTTGTAATGAATTTTGGCTTGTATGGGAAACTAATAACAATAAAAAAAGATTTTGTGGGTATGTCAAAAGCAAAAGAAACATCAATGATGCTATAGGATTTTTACAGGATGAAAAGAGTGAAGGGGTCAAAAATGATGTTGAGAAAGCGTAACTTTTACATTTCTATATTGCATCTGTGTTTCCTAATAAAGCAAATGTAACATCAACTGATCTTCACTGTGCTATCAAATGAATAAAATAATACACACTATCTATAAACAGGAAGATGGTGAGGGAACGCTTAGCTAATTTAAATGGATTTAAATATCATGGTCCAGATGAATTACATCCTAGGGTACTGAAAAAAATAGCAGAGGAAATTGTGGAGCAACTTGCCAGAATCTTTTAAAAATCCTGAAGAATAGGAGAAGTCCCAGAAGATTGGGTAAGGGCAAATATCGACCCAATCTTCAAAAAAGAAAAGATGGAGCAAAGAAATTACAGCCCAATTACTTCTATATCAGGAAAGATCTTTGAATAAATTATTCAACATCATGTATGTAAGTACTTACTTGATAAGAAAAGAACAATTAACCAGAGCCAGCATGGGTTTGTAGTAAATAATGCTAGACAAATCTAATCTCCTTCTATGATGGAATCACTTACTAAGTGGATCAGGGAAATGAGGTAGATATAGTATATGTCTACTACAGCAAAGTAAAATGAAGTATCTTATAATATCCATATTGAAAAATGACCAAATATGGGATTGACAAGGCTAAAGTTAGTTTGATTCATAACTGGCTCAGTGATTGTACTCAAAGAGTGTTGATAAATGGTTGCACATCAAATTGGAAGATTGTTTCAATTGGGGTATCACTTGGCCCCAGTTTTTAATAGTTTTATAAATGATCTAGGTAAAGAAACTGAAGGCAAACAAATCAAATTTGCAGATGATGCACAACTAGCTAACACTAGAGAAGACAGAGAAATGATTTAGAAGGATTTAGAAAAGCTTTAACAATAGGCAGCAACTAATATAATGATATTTAACAGGGAGAAATGCAGATTCTGCAAAAACAAAAATTGCATCTACAGAATAGAAGGAATAGAACTAAGCCAGCAGGTGTGAAAAAGACTTGGGTATACTAATAAAGCACATACTGCACATGAATCAACAGGGTGATGCAGCAGCAAAAAAGGCAAACACAATTCTGGGCTATATTAAGAGAAGCACAGAGTCTATATCACGTGAAGTAATTTTACCCCTCTACTCCTCCTTGGTCAAACCTCATCTGGAATACTGTGTCCAGTTCTGGGCACCCAAGTCCACCCAATTAAATCCCATATACCAACAATCAATGAATTAGAGAATGTTATATTCATTATGTGGTTGAAAATCTCAAAAGAAAGTTCACATGGCATTTATCATGTGAGAAAACTAACATATCTAGTTGCTCGGTAACTGGAGCTATTAAATCACCCTCCCACTGCATAGAGCAGTGTTCTGCAACTCCAAACCTCAAGAGCTACCCAAAGATCATGTTTCTGATATTTCCTTAGTATTGCACTGGCACCTATGCAATCTGTGGGTGGCTCTTGAGGATTGGAGTTGTGGAACGCTGGCTTAGACGAAAATAGATTTTTGGACCATTTGCAAAAGTATAACAATTCCACCAAAATGATAATTATAATATAAGTACTATATAAAAGTTTTGCTTTGTTAAATAGGACCTATATGTTATAAGAAGCACATAAATATGACAATAGATAAAATTATAAAACTTCTTACGTATATTTGTATAAATCTGATTGTTTCTCTCGGTATTACAGGGAAACAAGTTTTTCTTCCACTTAAAGGTCACCTATTATTAGATGCATGTTGCCCAAACAGTGGACAGCATGAAGCAGCCAGATAGTTTTTTCTCTGAAACTCTCCGATAATTTAGAAAAAAAATTTGATCAGCTGGCCAGAGACCACAGGAGAGTCCCGACTAGTCCGGTTGGTGGCTTCTCATGGACCTATTAAATGTGATCTTTCCAATGTGTGTGAATAGGGAGATACCTGTCAATCACCTGGAGCAAGGCAGGGAAAAGGTTTTTTTTTTCGAACTGTGTTTTCTCTGAAACCATGCAGCATTTCAGAGAAAAACATACCTGCCTGGTATTGCACAGCCAGGCTCTATTTTATGCTAATCGTATTTTGGGTAGCATGAATCTAATGACAGGTTCCCTTTAAACACACAATCTGATGAGATTCTCTTCTCTGGGATGTACTAACTGAGAGGAGAGATATTTCTACATAGCATCTAAATGGTATAGTGGAGCCTTGTGTTCAGGTTAATGAATACAAATTTCAAAAAAACTGACCATCACATCCAAACATAAACTAGGTGTGAACAGGTGCTAATCTAGAGTCACCAACTCATATACATTCAAATAAATAAGGCAGCACACTGTAGCGCCAAAACTTGCAAACATGAAATATGAAAATTGAATTGCATTACTGCACTAGAGATATGAAAAATTGATAAAGTTTAGCATATAAATTGGCCAATCCATGTGTACCTGGTAGCCACGATAATTAATTTCTCGTTTACCAGAACCTAACAATGCCAATCCTCACTTACAATAAAGTCTTCATCTGTATGGGAACTTGTGAATCCTCTCTTGGGCTAAAATCTATATCTCTGTGGAGGGGTAGGGTCCTGCCTTGATTAAAAACACCTGTAACTAAGAGGCGGAGTGCTCAGTCAGAAGTCTAATGAATACAAGTTCCAAAAAAACTGACCGTCACATCCAAACATAGACTAGGTGTGAACAGGTGCTAACCTAGAGTCACCAACTCATATACAGTCAAATAAATAAGGCAGCACACTGTAGCGCCAAAACTTGCAAACATGAAATATGAAAATTGAATTGCATTACTGCACTAGAGATATGAAAAATTGATAAAGTTTAGCATATAAATTGGCCAATTCATGCTGCCTTATTTGATTGTGTTCAGGTTACGCAGGATTTGGCCTGTTTTGCCGTTTTGACCACTGTCCAAAGAATGTACTTGAAGAATCAGAAAAATGCTACTCAAGCAAAAATTTTACTCACCTTCATCCAGAAGCCTAAACCTTTCTTCAAACTGAATAATGTTATTTATCAGCCATGTGATTTTTTGTCCCTGTGTAAAATGCAGCAAAAGAAATAATTCACTGACTGTAAATGGGTAATCTGAGTGTCTAACTACATATTGTACTTAGACCGCAACAGCACACTAAGGCTATGTTCACACCTTCAGTATTTGGTCAGTATTATACAGCAGTATCAATAAGCCAAAGCCAGGAGTGGGTGAAAAATGCAGAAGTGGTGACTAGTGTTGAGCTGTATCGGAATTTCGATACCGAGTTCCGATACTTTTGCGATATCGTATACCGGAATCGGAAGTTCCTATAGTGCAATGATGCACTATAATGGAGTGTGGGTGGTGCGTGGGCGGAGACTGTATCTGTGTGTGCGGGCGGGGTCTGTGCGTGACCGTGAGGGATTCTGTGCATGCCTGCTGGGGGTCTGTGTGGGCCTGCTGGGGATCTGTGCGGCGTCCCGGGGCTTTGTGCGGGTGTGCCAGGGCTCTGTGCATGGGTCCAGGCATCGTCCGATGGGACTACAAGTCCCTTCGGATGATGCCTTCTACAGTGACAGTGATTGACACAATAGCCAATGATGGGACAGTAGAAGTCCCATCATCCGGCTAATGTGTTAATTGAAAAAAAAAACCATACATACTACATACATACTACATACATACATACATACTACATACATGCTACATACATACTACATACATACTACTTACATACTGCATACATACTACATACTACAGACATACTACATACATACTACATACAATACATTCATACATTACATACAATACATACATATAGACATACAGTACATTAAACATAGAGTACATACTCACCATTACTTGTCACTTTGTTCCCCAAAGCCAGTGTCATCTGTAAAAAAAATATGAAAATAACAAACAACCAATATACTCCCCGTCCGTAGAAATCCACAAGTGTCCCACGACGATCTCCCGTGGAGAACGGCAGCATCAGCTGATGCGACCGCTCTCTTGGGGCCCCAGGAACAAAATGACGGGAGGAAGGTATCCTTCCGCACTGTATTCCTCCGCCGCTGTAAAAAAATAGTCCCTAGTCTCACTTTTGGCATTGCTGTGTGAGAAATTTTCCCATGCAGCAATTGCCATAAAGTGAGACTTTGAACTTTAGTAACCTCAGTGATGCACTGCAGGAGCCATTGTCTCCTGTCAGTGTGTCACTGAGGGTCCTATAGAGCAGTGACATCATCCGATGTCGCTGTTCTATAGGGGAGATCGTCGTGGGACACTCGTTATTTATTGGACTACAGCGGACAGGTAGTAAGCGGTTTATTATTTTACGTTTTTTGCAGGCGCTGAAATATGGTAAATATGGTTAAATGAAGAATATTAAAATACTTTTTTCCTAATGTGTGTGTGTTTTATTAACCCTTTATTACTATTGGATAGGCGTCTTATTAACGCCTCTCCGTTATTAACCCGGCTTAATGTCACCTTACAATAGCAAGGTGACATTAACCCCTTTTTACCCCATATCCCACCGCTACACGGGAGTGGGAAGAGAGGGGCTAAGTGCCGGAATTGGCAAATCTTACAGATGCGCCATTTCTGGGGCGGCTGCGGACTTGTACTTGTAGCCGGGGGGGCCAATATCCATGGCCCCTTTCTAGGCTATGAATATCAGCCCACAGCTGTCTGCGTAGCCTTTCAGGCTATAAAATATAGGGGGACCCCATGTCATTTTTGGGGGGTCTTCTGCTTAGATTTTATTCCCAGTGCTCCACTGAATATTCAGCTTACTTTTTTTTTCAAACCTGCCATACAGTTGCAAAGATATGGGCTTTTTATTTAGAGCTAATTTTCCTGTTTTTACAAGGGGGTGTGGTTCACAGAGTAGTTACACAGAGGTGACTAAGCACACACCCCTAGAAAATTCTGTGAACCACTCCCCATTGTAAAGACCACCATAAAAGAATAGGACTAACTAAAAAAGGGATATCTCTAAAACCATATGGCAGATTGGAAAACAAAAATAAACTGAATGTTCAGTGCGCAATTCCAAAATTCTGGGGAAATATTAACGTAAATTTACTTTAATATAGTCTATGCACAACCGCAGGGTTCATTATTTTCCCTCAATATAAGTTGGGTTTAATGCTTTGCTACAGCGTAATTTACTTGCGAAACTATTTTTTTTGTTGTAAATTTATCTTTTCCTATGAAAATGTTAAAATGTTGAGAATTGCACCAATGCACATAAATGGTTTGAAGGAAAGCAGGAAATGTTTATTATTCCTCAGTTTTTTTTAAATCATATGCATCCTCTCATGGAGATATAACTTAATCTACATATATTTTCTTAGCAAAGTCAGCTACATGAGAATTTGCAAATTCTGTGGAAGTATTTATAGCATACATGGAATCATATTAGTCTTCACAAGAGAGCTGGGGTATATCATATAGGTTGCATCTGTATATGTCTAACTATCTGTGGAGTGCAGGTTTAATGACAAAATGGCTTCAATCAGATTTTTAATATAAACATCCTTTTTATTTAAAGAAAAATCCCCATTTTCTTTGTGAGGCATAAAAATAAAATTTTGAAACCATACACCCAGGCTGACAGATTAGTCACTAGTCACATTTTCAGCTTTGTGGCAAAGACTGGGATTGAGTTACTGCATGTAAGTATTGTAACTAGTTACTTAACAGTTTTTTTTATATTTTAGTACCCACAATTGCAAAATTGTGATATATTTTTAAAATATACTTCAATACCTTATTTTGATTTGTTCTCTCCCAAACACTATGCTACAGTGATGTTTCAACTCCAGTTCATGGTCCTGTAGAAGCTCCTCTCAACTGCTGCTGAATATACAAATAGTCTACATATGGGAATTTTCCTATCTGAGCTACTTTGTTCTCAAATTCATACTCATACAGGGGAATTCTCACACTGATTGTTTTCATATCCGCTATATTTGCTGAGCAGCAGTTAAAAGGCACTTCTAAAGGAGCATGAACTGTTTATATTCAAACAGCACTGCAGGATAGATTGGAGGAGGAAAGAAAGGAAACAAGGTAATGAATAGAGGTGAGCAACTCTTTCAAAATTTGAATTTGGCAGATTTGCTCAAATGCGTCCAGGAAATTCGAATTACAATGAATTTGCTTTGATGCAAATCATTTAAGCCCCTATAACTAATAAAAAAAGCTATTTATTAGGCTTTGAATTCTCTTGTCCTCTGAGCATAGTAAATGGATGAGCTGGGAACGGATTAAAAAACAATAAATGATAATGCTTCCCTACACTTCACCAATTTGAGCTTCTACAGATTCCTCCCAGTTCTTTGCCTTTGTTGGCTTGATAGGCCTCTGCTCCAGTCTCCTCTGAACAATCTTTTGTCATTGTTTAGCCTTTGATGCACATTCTGACTATATAATGTCATTAGCGCCAATCCACAATTTTGCGAAAAATTCTAAGCAAATTCAATAGTTTAGAAACTATTTGATCAGCCTTAATAATGAAGCATGTTACAAAAAAGCCCACATAATTTTCCAATGCCCGGAGGATAAAATTAAAAATAGTTATAATGTAATGATAACTCCATTGTACTGTTAATAGACTAGATTGTGTAGGATAGTAACACTATACATTATACATATAGATAAGGTTCTGTATACATCTTCTTGTAATCGTATATGACATTTCTCTGCCAACTGACTCCTATTATTTACTTAAAACAAAAAATATAATAATATATCTAAATAATATAAAGGGATCCACTCTCCCAGGTAGGCATTGGGTAGGCATGTGGCTTGGTCTAAGCATGTGCAGTTTTCTTGCCTTCATAAAACTCCAATTTTTGCCTCTTGTGGGCACAAAGATATGACAGCAAATAAATAATTAATTGAGCAGGGCATATATATGTCAGTGCACTCTCACCCGAACAGATTGCAGTCCTTTTCCCTGGAACAAACTTCATACACAGAAGAGGCACAGTCACTCCGGTCTCGGTATCCCCTTCAGCCTGGGCTGTAGAAGCTTTCAGAGCCAAACTGAAGTTTTCAATTCTGTTCACAGTTTACACTGAACAGGCTGCAGATTCCACACATTATTCTGCTGCTCCAACACACAGACTGCTCAGCTTTCCTAGCTGACCCACACAGTCTCCAGTCACAGTGAGACCCCGACATGTCTCTCCCTCTCAGCTACAGCTCACATCTTGGCAGCACACTCAACTCTACTCCATCTAGCAGACTGTCACACCTATTGAACACAGGCCTTGGTTCTAGTAAAAAGCTATGCACAGTGAAGGGAGACTAAGTGCAACACAAAGGGATAAGGGAAATGGAACCAAACTTTAGGGAAGGGGGAGTGGAGATCCTTAGACAGATCTAACATCACCCTGTCTGCCCTATCATCCCTATATAGGTTCCGCACCTATCGCCAAGCAGGATATCTAATCCCTGCTTGACCCTGGCAATAAGCCCTACACTTTTATGGATAGGATAAGTGCTAGTCAATCCCCACTACCACTAAAGACAGATGGGATACACAAACAAGGGGGAACACTTAGCTTGAGTAGACTCACAGAGAAACACAGTCATCCTCCAGCAACACCAAGGAGGAAGGTAGCCGACTGCAATAGCTCCAAGCTACAACAGGCAAATATCAACGTCTACTCCCAGCAGCAAGCTGGGGGTTATAAACATCCTGATCCAGGTGTGTCAACTAGAGCCAAAGGAGGTTGCCACTGGGTTCTAAAGTCAGAAGAACTAGGAAGGAGTCTGCAAAGCCAACCGCTGAGACCTTCGGCAGCTAGATGCAGTGCGACTGTCTGCATCCTCTGACACACCCATGACATTAGGCAGGTGCAGCTAATCTAATCTTGCAGAGCTAGGACTTAACTCTGTTCCACCTAGCTCTGATACAATATATATAAATATATAAAGTATAAATTATGTAAAGTGTATATATATTATAAATATATACTTTATATGATTTTGTTAGCGCGTCTTCTCTGAATTACAAGGTGCTGCATAAAATAGTGCTATGAAAATAAAGGATATTGTTTTCATTTCAGCTTTCATAAAGTTTGCACCTTCTGTTGTCGATACAGATGTAAAAAGCATAGTTATACAGAGCTCATGAATATGGAGGACTACATGGCAGCAGGTTTACTAGTCCTCTAGTAATATTCTGCTGATAAAACACTGATTTTATAGAAGCTGCAGTGTAAATTAAAGTTATACACATAAAATAAAAAGATCAAATGTATAAATACAGATTAACTAAGCAGTTATGTAACTCATATTCAACTAGGTTATATATTTGAGCATCATTATATTATATTGCAATGAAATAACATAAAATAATGTACAAAAGAATATCATTTAATAAACTATTTTGTGATATGAGAATTCTATAAAAATATTTTCTCATGTCTTCTTGGCACTAAACATTCTACAGTATAGTGGTCTGCGTGTAGCCGGGACCCTCCGGAGGACGATTTGCAAACATACATAGTCATTCAAAGACTGTGTTCTACTCTAATAATGTCAAACGTCAAACTTAAAGGCTTATAATTCCACACATCTGTTTTTTTGCTGATTCTGAGATGCTTTGCCAGAGGATATAGAGTCCTCGGAGATTTTATGAAAACAATGTAACTCTGACTGAACTGACCTCAATCAACAATTCAGTGCGCTGTTTAGTATGTGGTAAAGTAAAGTAGCGCGTCTTTACCGTCCATTGAGAATGATATTCATCATACCTACAGATGATATAAAGGAACTTTCATTGCAGAAATGTGAGGGATTCAGTAAAGATATCGGCAAACGTAACATCTCTAAGTCCAGAACATACGCCTGGCGCTCAGCCTGCCTGCAGCTCTGGCTGGAAATATGTGTGTTGTACAGCCAATGAACTAGCACATGGCCTGCAGATAAACAGGAAGGCAATGGAAATTCAAACTATGAGATTTCACAGGCGAGAATCATATTCCAAACTCATAAATCCGTGCTTATTCTTCTTCTGATAATATTAAACAAAAAACACGAGGAATGTGGCACGGTGCAGACACATGACCTGCGCCATATGTTCTGCTACTTTCAGCTCCCTTTTTGGCAGATCTCAAAAACATTCTGAAGAATGATGAAAACAAGATGAGGATACATTCCAGCAACCAGACAGACCACTGAGATAGTTGTCAATTTTATTATTTTCCGTAATAATAAACTACATAAATCTACTTTTATCATAGCCATTGTTAATAGAACGGTCAGGTAAAATGGAATCTGTCACTGGACTTTTCTTACTTCATTTGAGAGCAGAGGGTAGGGGCAGATGGATTCCAGAGACCTGGGCTGCTTGCTGTAGTTTTGATAAAATCACTTTATCTGCTGCAGATCTAACAGTCCTCTGAATGCTGAGCTCTGTATAACCCCGCCAACACCACTGTGACAGCTTTCTGTGTATACTGTGTATAGGCAGAAAACCGTCTATCAGAGGTAGTGGTGGCGGATATACAGAGTGCAACATCTACCTGAGGAAATAGGTTAAAAAGGCTGCCTCAGACAGACTTGACACAAGCCATTCCATCTGGCAGACTCCATAAAAATCCCAATACCCTTTAACCCCTGTAATTTCTTGGTTCAACAACACCACATTTTTCATGCTGATGCAGTGGCATCAGGGTAATGGGATTAAGGCTAGGTGTCAGCAGCTGTCATTGACACTAAACCTTAAGGTACCTTCACACATAACAATTTTGTTAACGATATCGTTGCAACATCAAGCTTTTTGTGACGTAGCAACGATCCCGCTAACGATCTCGTTATGTGTGACAGCGACCAACGATCAGGCCCCTGCTGGGAGATCGTTGGCCGTTGGGGAATGATCAGGACCTTTTTTTGGTCGCTGATCACCCGCTGTCATCGCTGGATCGGCGTGTGTGACACAGATCCAGCGATGTGTTCACTTGTAACCAGGGTAAATATCGGGTTACTAAGTGCAGGGCCGTGCTTAGTAACCCGATATTTATCCTGGTTACCATTGTAAAAGTAAAAAAAAAAAAAAAAAACAATACATACTCACATTCCAATGTCTGTCACGTCCCCCGCCGTCAGCTTCCCTGCACTGACTGTCAGCACCGGCCGTAAAGCAGAGCACAGCGGTGACGTCACCGCTGTGCTTTGTTTTACGGCTGGCGCTGACACAGTCAGTGCGGGAAGCTGACGGCGGGGGACCTGACAGACATCGGAATGTGAGTATGTACTGTTTTTTTTTTTTTACTTTTACAATGGTAACCAGGATAAATATCGGGTTACTAAGCACAGCCCTGCACTTAGTAACCCGATGTTTACCCTGGTTACCCGGGGACTTCGGCATCGTTGAAGACAGTTTCAACGATGCCGAAGTCGTTCCCCTGATTGTTGGTCACTGGAGAGAGCTGTCTCTGTGACAGCTCCCCAGCGACCACACAACGACTTACCAACGATCACGGCCAGGTCGTATCGCTGGTCGTTATCGTTGGTAAGTCGTTTAGTGTAACGGTACCTTTAGACTTAGGGTACCGTCACACTATACCATTTCGATCGCTACGACGGTACGATTCGTGACGTTCCAGCGATATCGTTACGATATCGCTGTGTCTGACACGCAGCAGCGATCAGGGATCCTGCTGAGAATCGTACGTTGTAGCAGATCGTTTAGAACTTTCTTTCATCGCTGGATCTCCCGCTGTCATCGCTAGATCGGTGTGTGTGACACCGATCTAGCGATCTAGCGATGCGATCCAGCGATGCGTTCGCTTGTAACCAGGGTAAACATCGGGTAACTAAGCGCAGGACCGCGCTTAGTAACCCGATGTTTACCCTGGTTACAAGCGTAAAACTAAAAAAAAAAAAACAGCACATACTTACATTCTGGTGTCCGTCAGGTCCCTTGCCGTCTGCTTCCCGCACTCACTGACTGCCGGCCGTAAAGTGAAAGTGAAAGCACAGCCGCTGTGCTCTGCTTTCACTTTACGGCCGGCAGTCACAGTGCGGGAAGCAGACGGCAAGGGACCTGACGGACACCAGAATGTAAGTATGTGCTGTTTTTTTTTTTTTAGTTTTACGCTTGTAACCAGGGTAAACATCGGGTTACTAAGCGCGGTCCTGCGCTTAGTTACCCGATGTTTACCCTGGTTACCCGGGTACCTCGGCATCGTTGGTCGCTGGAGAGCTGTCTGAGTGACAGCTCCCCAGCGACCACACTACGATTTACCTACGATCACGGCCAGGTCATATCGCTGGTCGTGATCGTAGGTAAATCGTATAGTGTGACGGTACCCTTAGTAATGAAAAGGTGTCAGGTGCCACACACCCTCATTACTAATCCGATAAGTAAACACAAACACACACACTGTCACCAGCTTTTGTAGGAGCATTAACAGAATGAACATGCATAGGCTGGAACCAGACAGTATATTAATTTTAAAGAAAAAAAAAAGAAAAAAAAATTGCTCTCTCATAATTTTAACAACTAACAGAGGGAAAGCCAATGGTTGATGTTAATATTCTGGAAAGAGCCAATAGCCATAACGGATCCCAGTCTATTAATATCAGCTCACAGCTGTTTGCTTAGCTTTTACTGTCTAGTTTACAGGGGGACCGCAGAAAAATTATATAAAATTATAAAATCTATCCAGCAAAGGCTAGGCAGACAGCTGTGGGCTGATATTAATAGCCTAGGAAGGAGCCATGGATATTGGCCCCTCCCAGACTAAAAACACCAGCTCTCTGCCTCCCCAGAAAAGGCTCATCTGTAAGAGGTGCCAAATCTGGTGCTTAGACTCGCTCTTCCAACTTGCCTTGCAGCGGTGGCAAATGGGGTTCATATTTGTGGGGCTGATGTCACCTTTGTATTGTCAGGTGACATCAAATCCACAGGTTAGTAATGGAGAGGTGTCTATAAGACACTGAAGTGCAGCGGGGATGATGCAGTGTGACAAATATGCAGGGACCACAGGAAAGTTCAAAGCAGCATGAGCGTCAAAACAGTCCATATCCGAGACCGGTTGCCATGGGCGACTGCACCACCGTGTCACACTGAGGGGGTGCCATGCTTTCACTTACCTTGGCACTGTGTTAACTGCACACCTAAGCCACCTGCTCTGCAGTTTGCATTCAAATTCTGACACACCCAACACTGCGCTGCAGGGTTTTTAAATGGAATCTGTGGCAATGGGCCACTTGTAAGATCCAGCTGGAGGGAGCAAACAGCACCACTACCATCCTGTAGTTCACTCCAAAAATAAAATCCCTTAACGGGTTTTCCTAAATATTGCCTTGGCCAAATAACGTGACTAGGTCCACACTCACTTTTATTTTGCACTGCAACCACAGCTATGCCTGTGACTGCAATGCACTCCAGCGACCTCAATACGCTTCTATGTGCATCCTGAGGGATACATATCTATCCTCGCATATGATCCCTCACAACACCTATCCATTAGTAACCCCATAGTGATATTATAAAAAAGCACACACCCAGAATAAAGTCCTTTATTTGAAATAATGACACAGACTCCCTTAATGAATCTTAATTAAACCATACTTACCGAACACCTAATCCACCAACGACGTCTCCTGCAACTAAGATAAAATAAGAAACCACAATATTCCTCACCTGTCCACAGAGAAGATATTCAATAATGTCCCACAAAGATCCTGTTCAGTAATCGGTCCCAGAGTATATCACTGAGCTGCCATGAAAAAGTTGTCACGCAGTGGTGCCGTGAGATCACCGAAGCTGATCAGCTGATAAACTCCGATGAACTCTCTTACGGAAGCTCAGTGATGCACTGCGGGAGCGATTATCTGCTGTCAGTGTATCGCCAGCAGCAGGGTAGAGCAGTCACATCTCCCGATGTGACTGTTCTACACATGATATTGCCGTGGGACACTCGGGATTACGTGGACTATGGCGGACAGGTGAGTATATGTTGGTTTATTATTTTTCATTATTTCGAGATGAGGGGATCTGGGATTTGGTGTTAGGTGAGTATAATGGGTTTTCATCTTTATTTGAATGTGTAATTATTTTACTTTTTTTTTTTTTTTTAACTGTGAGCATAGGCACCGGCTGATGAGAATATGTCTCATCAGCCCAGACCTGCTGACCTGGGGTAAACTTTTTTTCACAGGTCACTGATGTGCATCACAGTGTCTCTGCGGGGTCACGCTGACATCTGACAGCATGACCCTGCATTGCTCTGACTGACAGTACCGGCGGTAGAATTACCACAGGTCACAGTCACAGCTGCGAGCTCACGTTGACATCTGACAGCTTGACCCCGCAGCGCTGTGACCGACGGTCTTACCGTCGATAGCGTTATTGCCGACAAGAACTACCGCACTGGTGTTTCCCACGCTGTCACACAGATGACAGTATGAAAAACACCATAGGAAGCCAGTAAAACGCAAACAAAAACTCAGCAAATCCGCAGTTTTACCTGCGTTTATGCAGCGGATTTGACTGGCTCACTTGAAGTCAATGGGTGAAAAATGCTGCAGAAACGCACAAAGAATTGATATGCTGCAGAAAAAAATGTACTGCAAATACTCAAGGAAAATTACTGATTATGTGCTCAACACTTCAGGATGGTCATTGAATTAGCTTGCTTAAGGATTCCATAGCGTTTTCGGCCCGTTTCCGAGCGGATAAAATGTTTCAAATACGTATCAAAAAGGCATTGTGCACACTGCCTAATGTTGCTGTCTTTGAAATATTCCTTAAGGTTACAAAACTGGGGATAAAAAACTGAATAGTCTTCACCCAATAGTCCATGGCAGTCACAAGTCTGTACACGTACATAAAATATATTTTACATTTAGAAAGTGCTGAATGAAAAATAGAAAATGCAGCATAAGTCTGATCACATCACTCGTATAGATCATCATATTTACAGTATGGGCCATAATTTTTGCCAAACTAGCTATTTTATTCATTGTAGTCGTTATCCTTGTACAAATCATTAGGAACGCCGTATACACACACAATGACAGTGTAATGAGTCAGAAGTTACTGCCGCATCCTTAACCCTGAATGGTACGTCTTCAATTTTCAGGTGAGTTCATCTTCTCAATGACTAAGTGTCTGTTCAACAAGACTTTTATTAGTTTTGGTAGATCAGTCAAGTCTGAGTCACTGCTGTATTTGTTCAGTGATGCTTTTTATGTCCATCCATTTGGCTTTATAAGAAAACACACAGCTTTTATCTCTTATGCAGACAAGTGGAAAGAAGTCCAGCCAAAAAGCCGCTCCGTGGCAGTAAAACTTCACATTTATAATAATTAATAATAATCTTTATTTTTATATAGCGCTAACATATTCCGCAGCGCTTTACAGTTTGCACACATTATCATCACTGTCCCAGATTGGGCTCACAATCTAGAATTCCTATCAGTATGTCTTTGGAATGTGGGAGGAAACCGGATTGCCCGCAGGAAACCCACGCAAACATGGAGAGAACATACAAACTCTTTGCAAGGCTGCAGTGCTAACCACTGCGCCACCGTGCTGCCCTTAAAATAATCCATCCGGTATGGTGAGATCACACAAAAAAGATAGATGACCCATGCATTTAGATGTGTAGCCTTAGACATATTTCAAAATGTGTAGGTCATCTATCTTTTTTGTGTGACGTGATCATACAAATTTCAGCTTATAGCCTCAGTCACACAATGCATGACTTAGGCTATCAATATATGACATTGTACGGCTAAGGCTATATGCCGAAAAGCATTGGCTATGTATTCAATATAATCACATCACACTGATAGGGAATTTAGATTGTAAGCGCCATTGGGGACAGCAATGATAATGTCTGTAAAGCGCTGTGGAATATGTTAGCGCTATATAAAAAAAAGGAAAGAAAGAAAGAAAAAGAAAGAAAGAAAGAAAGAGAAAGAAAGGAAGAAAGAAAGAAAGAAAGATATTCTAGACATTTCGGATAATGACTAAAGCTATATGTCAAAACGTGTATGTCATCTATCTTTTGTGTGATCTGACCATACTAGATGGAGTATTTTAATTGTTTAGAATAAATGTCAGATTAATTGCCATACAGCTGCTTTTTAGCTTGACTTCTATTTTCTCTTTGTTCCCTGTATTTCCTGGAGCTACTGGCCAAACCGTGCAAAGTCTCTTGCTATGGCTAAGTGTGTAGAGAGTGCAGCGGGGTGGTCTCCAGCAGGCCGTGGATAAAGAACATGACCAGATAACTCATGAAGGAATTATTCTTTACTGCAAAAGGAAGCGCAGTTCCTCAAACAGCACAAAGGAAAACAAAGTAAAGGTTCACACACACCTAGTCAGAGTCAACCAGGACCTCTGTGTTGAACAACCTATAGGCCCAGAATGTTCTATAATTTGCCAGACCTATGATTCCGCCTAATGAGGTAGCCGAGGGGTTAACCACTGACAAAGATGCAATTAGTTGGGTGTAAGGGGCCAACCCAACAGTGGTGCAGTACAGCAGCTAAGAAATTTACCAATTCTCTATTCCACTCTTTCCTCCCACCCACAGGTGATTCTCCGAGAAGAGGGTTTTGTTAAGAGTACATGTATATACAGTGGGGAAAATAAGTATTTGATACAATGCTGATTTTGCAAGTTTTCCCACCTACAAAAAATGGAGAGGTCTGTAATTTTTATCGTAGGTACACTTCACCTGTGAGAGACAAAATCTAAAAATATCCAGAAAATCACATTGTATGATTTTTCCACCATTAAATTGCATTTTATTGCACGAAAAAAGTATTTGATACAACAGAAAAACAGAAGTTAATATTTGGTAGAGAAACCTTTGCAATTACAGATGTCAGGCTTTTCCTGTGGTTCTTGACCATGTTTGCTCACACTGCAGCAGGGATTTTGGCCCACTCTTTCATACAGATCTTTCAAGTTTCAGGGCTGTTGCTGGGCAACATTGAGTTTTGGCTTCCTCAATAGATTTTTTATTGGGTCCAGGTCTGGAGACTGGCTTTGCCACTTCAGGACCTTAAAATGCTTTTTACGGAGCCACTCCTTAGTTGCCCTGGCTGTATGTCTTGGGTCATTGTCGTGCTGGAAGTCCCAGCCACGACCCATCTTCAATGCTCTTACTGAGGGAAACCATCCATCCTCCCTTCAATACAGTGTAGTCTCAACCTTCTTCTTCCTCCAAACACGGAGAGTGGAGTTGATACCATAAAGTTCTATTTTGGTCTCCTCTGACCACATGACCTTCTCCCATGCCTCCTCTGGATCATTCACATGGCCATTAGTGAACTTCAAAGGGCCTGGACAGGGGGACCTGCAGGCGTTTAAAACATGACGGCGTATTGTGTTACTAACAGTAATGTTTGAGACTATGATCCCAGCGCTCTTCAAATCATCCCCCCAAAAAGTAATTATTTCCCTCTAACAGGCGTCACGGTAACAGGTAAATGTTTCTCCAGTAGTCTGGACAGTTTACGGGACACAACGACCTCCGGGCTCCCAGGATGGCAGTGGATCTCTTCTTTACTCATCCTCCTCCAGTCAGCTCTTTCCTCCAACCATGAGGTCTGCAAAAGAGTCTATCCAAGAGGCAACAGTGACCTCTTGTGTTTGGAGTCAGATACTGCAAGTCTATTTACAACCATCTCACAAGTATACATACCGAGTTTAGTGAGCCGACCATCTCTTTCAAGAAAATTCCCATCAACAGCCATTTCAGCTACGATAAGGTTCACCAGCATGTAATATGGCCATGTAAACTGTTATTTTTTTTTTACTATAGACCCAAACCTGATATCTTAAACACAGTACTCAGGTCATTATTATAATAATCTGATCTCATGAATTTAAAGGGAACCTGTCACTCCCAAAATGGAAGTTGAGCTAAGCCCACCCCCATATAGGCCTCTCTGACCTTTCCCGGCGCCAGTACTTTGCTCTGTCCTCAGCAGGGCAGACAAAGTACGCTTGTGCCGGAGCCGCAGCGTGAAGACAAGAAAAGGACGTCATCCTATGAAGATGGGAGGCCCGGACCGGATCGCGACACCCATCGGACCGGACCGCAGCAGGAACGCCCCTGGGTGAGTATAATCTAATGTCTTTTTCTCATCTTTCAGGATACATCGGGGGCTTATCTACAGCATTACAGAATGCTGTAGATAAGCCCCTGATGCCAGTGGGCTTAGTTCATCTTCCTTTTTGGGGGTGACAGGTTCCCTTTAATGTAGCAATCTTCAGTGCATGATTACATAAGAATGTATAAATGCCTGAAATACTGTAAAGACAATAAAGCCTAATTATCTTTGTATAAAAAGATGTTCAATATATGTTGAAGAAATATTACAAAAGAGGGGCTCAATTCAATTTGGTTTAAGCTTTAAAAAGGTTTTACACTCCCAAAAATGCTGTAAAAAAAATACCATCAAATTCCATATTTTATCATCTTAGCCTCCTAACTTATAGAATGGCAAAACAAAACCAGCCTGGGTACTTGTAGGCAATGTTGTCTTAAAGGGAAATAAATTATTTGACGACACAAAATCAATAGATGATCTTCTTACGTCAGTTGAGCATTAATGTAGCCCGTTATACCTCATTCATCAATTATTTTGTGCACAAGAAAACACGGATTGGTTTTTGCCGTGCTCTGCAGCTAATCTTCAGCCATCTTTTGGTCCATGTCTCAGTATTAATGGTCAGTGGGTAATCCATTTTAATTCTACTTCAGTAAAAATCAGGCAGTACTAGGATGACAGATGGCACGCAAGTGCTAAGTGTTTTTTTTCTTGTGTTCCATGTCAAGTCTTTGTGCTCCATTCATGTGGTACACTCCCGGTCACACCAGCGCTGATGTATAGCACTACGGAGCCGGTGACTTCCTATAATACACGCGCTCATCTTTCCTGTAACCCTGTAAAGCCGTGTTATTGTTTCATTGTTTGTTCTTTAGCGAATTCTCTGGTCTGTGGGATGCGTACCAGTGAAACAAAGCCTCCGTTATAATGAGCTTGTGAGCCGCGTTCATTCAGCAGGGCCGGTCAGCAATTATTGGACTTATTAACTCCTTTCTAGTCCGCACATTTCCTGGATTGGATTATGGGTTTACTTCCACATGAATTATCGCCTTTATTCCTAGAAAAATTATGTTAGGGGAATTTCAACAAGTAGGCTTGACTCATAATCCGCCGTGTGAGCAGTTGGCAAACGTAAAAGTAAAATACAATATTCAAGGCCATCCAGTGTCAAACTTGATTATTGTTAGTTTGTACACTGTGATAGATTTATGAGTTAGTTTAATGAAGAAAGAATAGGTAGGCCACAAAAATACACTCATCAAAAGGAGGTGCCAGAAACTCATCACTATGAAGGGGTATCTGTCAACAGGTTTTTGTTATGTAATCTGAGAGCAGCATGATGTAGACGCTTAGGCCCTAATTCCAGCAATATATCACTTACTGTGTTCTTTGTTGTAGTTTCAACAAAATCAGTGTTTGATCAGCAGGAGATTATCACTAGAGGACTAGTAAACATGCTGCCATATAGTCCTCCATATTCATGAGCTCTGTGTAACCCTAGCCGCCACCACTAATTTGCAACTTTCTGCCTTTGCGCAGTGTACCCAGAAAGTTGCTAATCACTGGTGCGGGCAGGAATTTACAAAGCTCAACATTCAGAGAACTGGTAGATCTGTAGCAGATAAAACAGTGATTTTATCAAAATGACACCAAGCAGACTGTAATACATCACTGGTATCAGAGATTCTGCCCTACATCTTGCTGCAGCACTCTTATAGCCATATTGTTGTATATGTGCAGATGGTGATCTCGGCACCAAGATCTCGGGAGATGAGATCCCAGAGTTAAGATCTTGGTGCCAAGATCTTTATCTGCGCATGCGCCGCCCCCCGGCAGCCATTTCACAGGAGTCCACATCGCATAGGAAACCAAGTAAGTGTGGGGGCTCTGGGCTTTCACAAGATGTTTGCTGACCACCGAACAGCTGCAGCGGTGCGCCGCACATCCAAACACCCCCTCATCCCGGCCTGCAGCAACGCTCCACTCTTGCCTCCTCCACCAGCGACCATTGAACCTTGCTCCACTGCGGCCAGTAAGGTATATCCGCATTACAAGATGCACCCCCACTTCCCCAAAAATTTGAGGTGAAAAAAGTGCATCTTGTAATCTGAAAAAATAAGGTAATTCATACTTCTTACGTATGTTCTGGTGTTAAAGTGATTCTGTCAGAAGGTTTATGTTATGTAATCTGAGGACAGCATTAGGTAGAGGTTATAACACAGAATTCAAAAAGTGTCACTTACCAGGCTGTTTGCTGTTTGCTTACAATGAAGGTTTTATCAATAGGACATTATCCTTGCTTTGACCAGCTGGCCTCATAAGCACTGGTCTGTCTCCGCCCCTTCCTGTGATAAGCAGGTGTGGGCAGTGTTAACTTTCTGAGCTCTGCTACATGCTACATCTAAGAACTCTCATTGTGTCAGTACTGCTGCACCCAATAATCTAAGTGATACATTCTTAATTCAGGGTCTCTTTGCCTATATCATGCTTCTCTCAGATAAGTTAGCACAAACTGACAGATTCCCATTAAAATAAATTCCCATTAAAAAAATGACAAATCTTGGAAAAGCAAAATGCACAAGTATGTGCATTTAAATTTGTATATGTGATCAATCCTTTTTGTCAGAGCTAGCTGAAGGCAGTCTTTATGCCATTCTGTGATGCATCAGTATAAGCAATTATTATAATATTCACGTTGCAAAAATCATGATATTTATGCCTTGGTCCAAAGAATGCCATAAAAACAACTCACAAAGTACCAACTTTTGGCCATGGCTTGGCTAGACCCTTCACTTTTTGTAGTAAAGATCAGGGGAGTGTCCCAGAAATAGCAGGACTGTTATTACCTATACAGAATTTTCCATGAAAAAAAAACAACTTATCTTGTATGAGAGCAAAGGCAAAAAAGTACAATAGACCCCCATAAAAGTCTAAAGGTGCCATGTTTCTGCTCAATATCACTCATAGTTTGTATGGATCATTACTGTGTCCAGGTACAAGAGGCCTTTAGAGTCCACAAAGAAGAACAAGAGACAAAATACCTGAGCACAACACAATGTTGCAGCTAAAAGTGTTGAATTTTTAATCCTCTGTGCCCTGAAATACGTGTTTAGCAGCAGAATTTAAGGGGAAATACCGTTTCTTCCTGTTTCTTATTAGTTGGAGTTAAGCAGACATTTTTTACATGTTTGGCAACATTTAGAAGTCTTATTATTGTAGCCTGCCAGCAACGTGGAGAAGCTGGAAATCCTCTGTTTATTACACCACAAGGGTCAGTTTGCAAAATGGAAAAACAAAAATGATGGTTTAGTTATAATTTATGACACCTCAAGAAAGAGGAATAAAACAAAAAGAACAAAAAACAATTACACACGGGATTGCCTCAAGTATCTTCCTTCCGTTGCCAGCTATTTGCACTCTACCTTTCATGCCTTGTTGCTACCTGCATCTCCAATCGAAAAGGAAAATAGCCCTTTCGACTGTTTGGCTGTAGTGCAATCGATATCCAAGCTACCAGGACCACAACTACATGACTGACTAGTTTGACAGAGATCCGTGCATTTTTAGTGAAAAAGAAAAATGTCTCCATCTCTAGACTGATGGAAGAACACATAAATGGAGTCTGTCAGCACAAAATTACTGTTCAAACCAAGCATGGGCGTTCAATGCATCCTTTACGAGGCCAAGCAGTTGAGTGCAGCTTACTACCTATTGTTTGCCATCTATTACAGCTCCACTTGGGCTCGTATAAAGCTAGAGCTGTCATTCAAGAAAAAGGTGTGCAGAGATAGATGCAAAACAAGTACTGTAGATGGGAAGGTGCACTGAATTGCACGGACTCACCAAAAGTGCACCGAGTGACTTTGCTTGGCTTGAAAAGTAATTTTTTGCTAACAAAATATAACCTTAAGTCACTGCTCTTTGCTCCTCAATCCTTTTCTGCTATGGGACTCATCTAATTTATGCACTCATGCCGTCTTCATTGCATTATAGGTCCACACAACTTTTTTTGGGCTCGTTCAGACAAGCATAATTTCAGTCTGTATGGCCGTGTGCCAAATAGACCACACATTGATAGTACAAAGACCACTGCAAGTCAATGGGATCATTCAGATGAATGTTTTCACTCGGACCAATGGTCCATATCAAAATCTCAGCGTGTATGTATTGTGGTAGATCAACTCACTCGACTGGACACAGAGTTAGAAATGGGACACTGTCTCTTTAAGAACTTTCTTACTTTATTAAGTGCAGCATAAACCAAGCTGGGAAAAAATAAGCACAAGCGTCTGAGCAAAACAAAACACAATCCTTCCATGGCCTGCCATGGACTAGCAAGGTCCCCGGTTCAGGTTTTAGCATAAACACAAATCACTTCTCTGGAGTTTTCCTCTCTAGACACTGAACCACTACTGGCTCTGGAGGCCAGCTATTTAAGCCCCAGACCACATCCTGGGGTGGAGATAAGGTGGACAACCTCCCACCCACTCTATGGTCGTCTACTAAAAACCCTGCCCTTTATTTAAATTGACTGCTAATTCCTTGCAACACTTAGTGTGCTGAAGGGAAAACTTCTGGGTTTTTAGATCACTGAAACCATGAGACTCAGCGAAACATATCTCCTCTCCAGCACCTTCCCAGTTACTTTATCACAGTATGTACCAGCTGTACTCAGATCTGCTTGTTTAGATTAGACTTGTCCAAAAATGTCAGTGGCTGCAAATAAAAAAACAAGGGTCATCTGAACTGACACCATCCATAAGGCATTTGTTTTTTTATGGGTTCATTGAAATTATTAATAGAGATGACACAGTGTCCTGTGCTGAACTCCGAACATGAACTTTTCCTGGAAGTTCATTTTACAGTTCTGGAGTCCGTTGAGGTTAGAGAGATATTTTGCAGCTCCAACATTCGTGTCACCATTGATATCTATGGAGGTTTTGGGTTCAGGTTCAAGTTCAGGTACAGTTCTGCTACCTAAATTGAACTTTGCGCTAAAATTTGGTTGGACCCTAACTTCCACAGGTCCGCTCATCCTTAATTATTGACAAAGAAAACTGTATTTGGCTTTATACTATTTATAAACTGTTGCTGTATAAAACGGCTGTCATACGGATATAAAAAAAACTACGATAAAAAAACAGATGATCTTACATGGAATTCCGCCAGGGCCACAGGGTACTCGGTACCGGGGTCTGATACTTAAAGCGGATGTGTCACCGTGGCAGCGACCAGGTCCGTAGCCCTGGGCGCCCAAGTATAAATGAAAGGTCTTTAAAGGGGTTTGAATAAAATTTGTGTTCGTGACGCCACCTGTGATATTCGGTCAGGGATGACCGACGCTGCTTAAAGGGGTCCTCTGGGGTGATGTTTTGGCAGCAGGGATGGTATGGCTTCCCACAGGTGAAGCTGGGTGCCCAGGGCTCCTGATGTATAGAGATGGTGAATGATGTAGCAAGAAACGAAGGACTCAGCGCTGCAGTCTCTTTACCTTTTTACTGTCGAATTCAGGCAGCCACAGTCCAGGGTACCAGATCACAGACGGATTGGGCGGGCTACAAGGCATAGCATCCAGACCTAGTCTTCAGCCACGCCAGATGTTTTTTCTTCAAGTCACTTTAAGATTAACATACTTTTTAGTGCAAAACAATGATGAACAGTACCTTTAGTGGTTACTTGTAAAACCAGTAGAAAGCACCTAAGGAGGTGAAAACTATATACAAGGAAAGTTTGTGGACCGTTCACTGTCCATGGCCTCAGTGTCTTTTGACAAATAGACTTTTTAAACTGAAACCTGGCCAGGTTAAACGAACTTTCAAACTTCAACAATTATAACATTCAGCAATCATTAGAACATTTAGGAACTGTCTATATCGTTTGCCAGTGTTGCTCTGAACGGCTGCTACTCCCTGACCGGGAAAATCCAGGATCATATCTGTCCACTGGTACGGCATACCAGGACCTACTGGATGGTTAACCCACTGGTGTCTGGGTGGACTGGCGGCATTTAGTAGTTGACCTGGTATGGCCTGCTGCTCCTGTAGGGACTGACATTACAGCCTGGCCTGTGTGCATTGACTACTGTTGCACTGGTACGCACTTTCTGCAGTCCAGTCTCCCTGCTGTAGCGGTCTCCTTTCTGCCCGTGGGATCCTGCGAGTTAGGGCCTTGGCCTCCAAGTTCCTCTCCTCAAAGGCTGCCTGCCAAGGATTGCTGTCTTTCTCCTCCCGCCGCCTGCAATGCTCTTGCCAGGTTATCATGGGGATCTCCTCTTGCATCGCAATCATGTCCTCTCACGGGTCCCTCTTCAAACACTACGGGTTCCGGAGAGATAACCTGGGGCCCACAGGTTGGAATAAGCGGAGCTGCCAACAGATCCAAGCTCCTGTACCCCGGTCCCGATATAGCTGATAGCATACTTCTCCAGGCCTTGGAGTTAGCAGGGTCGGTAAGGGGCCCACCAGGGCGTCATCTGGCGCAGGGGTTGTAGCAGGACTTGAGGCCAGGGTTCTCTCGGCATACGGTGACATCTCACTGAGGGACCCAAAACCCTGGTCGGGTGTGTACAGTGATGGGGGTGACTCGGGCCTAGCTGTCGGGTCTTCCACCGCCGGGGTCAGGGTCACACCCCTTATCTTTTCTTCCAGAGAGCCAAAACTTCTTTCCTGCTCCGGACCGGACAAGGTCATTGGCGGTCATCCGGTAAGGCTCCCGATGAAAGCCTCCTTCCACCCAGCCACAGCCTCCAGCTGCATCTGCACGAGCTGCCGGGTGAGTTCTTCCACTTCTCTCTGCAGGAGGTCCGGATCCAGCTTTGGTGATGGGTATGGTTCTTGCAGACCCTTGTTGTGAGAGTCCTCCTGATCCACCCCACGCTTCGTTGCTCGCTCACCTCCCTCCACCATGTGCTTTCCGGTACTTCCTCCTCAGACTGATTTCCCACGGTTTCACTCCACCACGACTGTCTTCGTGGGTGGTTCCTTCTCTTCTTCCTGCCATCCCAGACCAGGAGGCGGACTTCTCTTGTTGATGGGCATACTTCTCTCACAAAGTAGTATTGGTGAGGGGTGGCCATGGCTCTCGCGCCTTAAGTCTCATTCAGACACCTATGATTTTTCTAGTCTATAAAAACTCTGATCGTTGTTCATCAGTGTTTTGGACGTGAGTTTAATCAGTGCTTCATCAGTGATGTTCACTGATAAAGAAACTGGAAAGCTTCTCATATACATTACCATGTCAATCACAGACAGCAGACAGACCACACACTGATGCCATACTTGTGTTTTCTGTGATATTCGCAGACCCATAAACTTAAATAGGTAATTTTGATTAAAAAAAATAGCATTGTCGATGGGATATTTTTGGGACCACTTGGTCCACAAATAAACACAGACATGTGAACAGCCCAATAGACTATAATGGATATGTGTTGTATCTGAGATATACAGTACACAGAGAGAACATGTATAAGACTTCCGGATGTCTGAATGAGATTTAGGCAGGATATAGGACTATGAATAAATATCTGCGTTAGGGTTCACTAGGAAAATTCTAATCAGTTGTAATGTAAGAATCAACCAGCATGGAACATTATGTATAACTGGAAAAATATGTTCTAAAGGAAATGATATGCATTCTTCCATATATCTGCTGAGTCCCCAAGGCAGTGATGGAATACTTCATTCTCTACTGTGCAGCTTGGCTTGTTTACTTTCTGCACTTAGATCTATATTTTATCTTTGAGCCCGATTGGTTCTGAACATCCCGTCTTATATCCCAGAAGGCCATGATTGCATATAATTCATTCATTTTCTCCATTAACTTAAACTAAAAAAGTTGTCTAATTCCTATTTTTATTTATTTTAGCTCAAGCCAATACAAGTAAACCAACGTAATGGGGCTAGATGTCCCCAGCATGACAAGCCGCTTAAGGGGTGGAGATATAGGATAGGGTTAAAGTGCAAATAGCTACATGACCATCAGTTCCAGAAAGTCAGGGACCAGGAAGGTGAACTGAAGTAACTTGCGTAGCTGCAAATTGTCCCATATTTTCCAGACTTGTTGGCTAAAATTGTTCCAATAGAATAAGTGAAGTAGCAACACGATCAGAGTTTATGAAACATATAAATAGCTTTATTGAAATTTTACTCAGGACAATTCCATTAGTTTTGTTAAATAGAGCAAAAATGTATCTCAATACAAATAATCACATATAATACGCAACAGGGGTACACAATTCCTTTTGCTCATGAACAATAATGACTGGTAACAAAGAAAATAGAGACCTATGACTCATATATCCTGACACTACTATAAACCAAAATACTCATCAGCATGAATATATCTAGATGTTGTATTAAATAGCAGATGTTCCATAAGATATCAATCTACATAGCCACTGGTTTTATAACATTGATATCAAAAATGCATGAAAAACAGATCATAAATCTATCTTGCCCAGAATAAGGCTATGAAGATAATATATAGGGCCAAGTGGCTCGATATGTTGATCATGCTAGACTGAATAAAAATAAATCAGTTACCTGCGACCATCTCAGTACCAGGATAGTGGTCACTGGCTACACCTCGACGCGCGTTTCACTGTTCCCGCAGCTTCGTCAGGAGGCTAAAACTGGTAGGTTTAAGTAAACCCAACCCAAATATTGGTGTTCCAGGTTCGAAGGGAGAGCGAGACAGCATTGTTGTCAGGATTGAGGCTGTGTTCACACAATATGGTTGTGTTTTTGCAGTGATTTGCCAAATATACTGAAAAATTGAGGCAAAAAAAAAAACGGCTTTGAAAAGGCATCATGTGAACACTGTAGTTGCTTCTAAAATGTTGGTGGCTGCGAAATTGCTAAATAGGAGGAACAGTAGGATCATGAAAAATAATTGACATGTGGGCACAGCTCATACTATAAAATTGTGACAGTCTCAGATTTCTTCATAGGACCCCAAAGCTGGTCTGGTGTTTGAGGCCCAGATAAAGTGTAGTCGTGGTAGAAGCAGATACATGTGAAAGAAGCTGAAGGGAATATAACTATGCGTAATGGCAAAAGAGTGGACACCACAACACACAGCAGAGGGTCGGCGGGTCAGGGTTTTAAGGAGAATAGTCAAACAAGCCAGTGATGGCTAGCAGGATCAGGATGTTGTACAGCAAAAAATCGGAGACAAGCTACGGATTACTGGTCAAAACAAATCAGACTGAGATCCAGTATCATTAAAGCATCAAGAACCCAAACAGATGGATACAGGTGTCAGCTTTCCCTTTTCTTGAATTTGTTTAAAGGGAACCTGTCACCCCCAAAATCAAAGGTGAGATAAGGCAACTGGCATCAGGGGCATATCTACAGCATTCCGTAATGCTGTAGATAAGCCCCAGATGTATCCTGAAAGATGGAAAAAAGAGGTTATATTATACTCACCTGGGGGGCGGTCCGGTCCGGGGCCTCCCATCTTCATAGGATGACGTCCTCTTCTTGTCTTCACGCTGCGGCTCCGGTGCAGGCGCACTTTGTCTGCCCTGCTGAGGGCAGAGCAAAGTACTGCAGTGTGCAGGCGCAGAGAAAGGTCAGAGAGGCCCAGCACCTGCACACTGCAGTACTTTGCTCTGCCCTCAGCAGGGCAGACAATATACGCCTGCTCCGGAGCCGCAGCATGAAGACAAGAAGAGGACGTCATCCTAAGATATGGGAGGCCCCGGACCGGACCGCCCCCCCAGGGGAATATAATCTAACCTCTTTCTCATCTTTCAGGATACATCGGGGGCTTATCTACAGCATTACGGAATGCTTTAGATAAGCGCCGGATGCCGGTGGGCTTAGCTCATCTTTGATTTTGAGGGTGACAGGTTCCCTTTAAAGATGTTTTCCATTCGTATGTCTTTAACCCCTTAGTGACAGAGCCAATTTGGTACTTAATGACCGAGCCAATTTTTGCAATTCTGACCACTGTCACTTTATGAGGTTATAACTCTGGAACGCTTCAACGGATCCCGCTGATTCTGAGATTGTTTTTTCGTGACATATTGTACTTCATGTTAGTGGTAACATTTCTTCCATATTACTTGCGATTATTTATGAAAAAAACGGAAATATGGCGAAAATTTTGAAAATTTTGCAATTTTCAAACTTTGTATTTTTATGCCCTTAAATCAGAGAGATATGTCACGAAAAATAGTTAATTAATAACATTTCCCACATGTCTAATTTACATCAGCACAATTTTGGAAACAAAATTTTTTTTTGTTAGGGAGTTATAAGGGTTAAAAGTTGACCAGCAATTTCTCATTTTTACAACACCATTTTTTTTTAGGGACCACATCACATTTGAAGTCATTTTGAGGGGTCTATATGATAGAATAGAATACCCAAGTGTGACACCATTCTAAAAACTACACCCCTCAAGGTTCTCAAAACCACATTCAAGAAGTTTATTAACCCTTTACGTGCTTCACAGGAACTGAAACAATGTGGAAGGAAAAAATGAACATTTAACTTTTTTTTGCAAACATCTTAATTCAGAACCATTTTTTTTATTTTCACAAGTGTAAAAACAGAAATGTAACCATAAATTTTGTTATGCAATTTCTCCTAAATACGCCAATACCCATATGTGGGGGTAAACCACTTTTTGGGCGCACCGCAGAACTTAGAAGTGAAGGAGTGCCGTTTGACTTTTTCAATGCTGAATTGGCTGGAATTGAGATCGGACGCCATGTCACGTTTAGAGAGCCCCTGATGTGCCTAAACAGTGGAAACTCCCCACAAGTGACACCATTTTGGAAACTAGACCCCTTAAGGAACTTATCTAGATGTGTGGTGAGCACTTTGAACCCTCAAGTGCTTCACAGAAGTTTATAACGTAGAGCCGTGAAAATAAAAAATCGCTTTTGTTTACACAAAAATGATCTTTTCGCCCACAAATTCTTATTTTCACAAGGGTAACAGGAGAAATTAGACCACTAAAGTTGTTGTGCAATTTCTCCTGAGTACGTCGATACCCAATATGTGGGGGTAAACCACTGTTTGGGCGCACCGCAGAGCTTGGAAGAGAAAGAGTGCCGTTTTACTTTTTCAATGTGGAATTCGCTGGAATTGAGATCGGACGCCATGTCGCATTTGGAGAGCTCCTGATGTGCCTAAACAGTAGAAATCCCCCACAAGTGACCCCATTTTGGAAACTAGACCCCCCATGGAACTTATCTAGATGTGTGGTGAGAACCTTGAATGCCCAAGTGCTTCACAGAAGTTTAGAATGCAGAGTCGTGAAAATAAAAAATATTTATTTTTTCACAAAAAAGATATTGTAGCCCCCAAGTTTTTATTTTCACAAGGGTAACAAGAGAAATTGGACCCCAGAAGTTGTTGTCCAATTTATCCTGAGTACGCTGATGCCCCATATGTGGGGGTAACCCACTGTTTGGGCGCACGGCAGAGCTCGGAAGGGAAGGAGCGCCTTTTTGGAATGCAGACTTTGATAGAATGGTCTGTGGGCATTATGTTGCGATTGCAGAGCCCCTGATGTACCTAAACTGTAGTAACCCCCCACAAGTGACCCCATTTTGGAAACTAGACCCCCCAAGGAACTTATCTAGATGTGTGGTGAGAACTTTGAATGCCCAAGTGCTTCACAGAAGTTTAGAATGCAGAGTCGTGAAAATAAAAAATATTTTTTTTTTTCACAAAAAAGATATTGTAGCCCCCAAGTTTTTATTTTCACAAGGGTAACAAGAGAAATTGGACCCCAGAAGTTGTTGTCCAATTTATCCCGAGTACGCTGATGCCCTATATGTGGGGGTAACCCACTGTTTGGGCGCACGGCAGAGCTCAGAAGGGAGGGAGCACCATTTGACTTTTTGAGCGCAAAATTGGCTGTCTTGTTTGGAGACCCCCTGATGTACCTAAACAGTGGAAAAACCTCAATTCTAGCTCCAACCCTAACCCCAACACACCCCTAACCCTAATCCCAACCTGATCCATAATCCTAATCACTAACCCTAACCATAATCACAACCCTTACCCCAAAACAACCCTAATGTCAACCCTAACCATAACCCTAATCAAAACCCTAAATCCAACATACCCCTAATCCTAATCTCAACCCTAACCTCAAACCTAACCCTAATCCCAATACACCCCTAATCACAACCCTAACCTTAACCCTAATCCCAAACCTAACCCTAATCCCAAGCGTAACCCTAATGCCAATCCTAACCCTAATACCAACCCTAATCCAAACCCTAACCCTAATCCCAGCTCTAACCCTAACTTTAGCCCCAACCCTAGCCCTAACTTTAGCCCCAACCCTAACCCTAGCCCTAAGGCTACTTTCACACTTGCGTCGTTTGGCATTCCGTCGCAATCCGTCGTTTTGGACAAGAAACGGATCCTGCAAATTTGCCCGCAGGATGCGTTTTTTGCCCATAGACTTGTATTGCCGACGGATCGTGACGGATGGCCACACGTCGCGTCCGTCGTGCACTGGATCAGTTGTGTTTTGGCGGACCGTCGGCACAAAAAAACGTTCAATGAAACTTTTTTTGTACGTCGCATCCGCCATTTCTGACCGCACATGCGTGGCCGTAACTCCGCCACCTCCTCCCCAGGACATAGATTGGGCAGCGGATGCGTTGAAAAACTACAGCTGCTGCCCACGTTGTGCACAATTTTCACAACGTGCGTCGGTATGTCGGGCCGACGCATTGCGACGGCCCAGTACCGACGTAAGTGTGAAAGAAGCCTAACCCTAAATTTAGCCCCAACCCTAACCTTAAATTTAGCCCCAACCCTAGCCCTAACCCTAGCCCTACCCCTAACCTAACCCTACCCCTACCCCTAACCCTACCCCTAACCTAACCCTAACCCTACCCCTAACCCTACCCCTACCCTTACCCCTAACCCTACCCCTACCCCTAACCCTACCCCTAACCCTAACCCTAATTTTAGCCCCAACTGCTGTTCTCCTGCCGGCCGGCAGATGGAGACAGATGGCGGGCGCACTAGGCATGCGTCCGCCATGTTCTTCTGCCGGCGGCCAGGAGGAGCAGCAAGAGGATCCAGGGACACAGGTGAGTATTGTAGGGTCCCCGAATCCCCCTATTTCTCTGTCCTCTGATGTGCGATCACATCAGAGGACAGACAATTACACTTTACTTTTTTTTTTTTTTGCGGTCGCCGGTAAACAGTTAATTACCGGCGATCGCAAAATAGGGGTCGGTAATACCGACCCCGATCATGCTCTTTTGGGTCTCGGCTACCCCCGGCAGCCGAGACCCCAAAGATTCTCCCGGTGCCGGCCGGCGGGCGCACTGCGCATGCGCCCGCCATTTTGAAGATGGCGGCGCCCACCGGGAGACACGAGGAGCATCGGGGGAGCTAGGTGAGTATTGGGGGGCCACCTGGGACCCCTTTTCTCTGTCCTCCGATGTGCGATCACATCGGAGGACAGAGAAATTAAAAAGAGATCGCGTTTTTTTTTTTTTTTTGCGATCGCCGGTAAACGGTTAATTACCGGCGATCGCAAATGCGGGGTGGGTTAAAAACCCCCCCGAATCATGTTCTCTGGGGTCTCGGCTACCCCCGGCAGCCGAGACCCCGGAGAAAATCGGCCTCTGGGGGGCGCTATTGACTTTTTCCACAGCGCCGTTAATTAACGGCGCTGTGGTTTAAGTACCCTTAGCGGCCGCCGTTAACAGGCGTATCGGCGGTCGCTAAGGGGTTAATGCTATTGGCTTTAAAAAAAATACAAAAAAAATACAAAACTGGCTATTCCATTTTGGAAGAAGGTAAGCCAAGAGGATAAAGAAGGGAATGTTTTTTTCTTTTCCATTTTTTTAATGTATGGATATGTAGGCAAAAACATAATGTGAACAGAGCTGTGTTCACATATTACAAGTGTAGACTTTTTTGTCGCAATTAATGCAAAACTGCAGCAATTACCTGCGACTGAGAATCAAGACAAAAAGAAATGTAATCTAACATTAGTAAGAACTGATCAAACTCTTGATTTTTCTTTTTATCTGCCTATGTTATATATCAGAACAGGGCTATAAATCCACAGATCGAAGCCACTAGAACATGATGTATACACAAATAAGGGCTTGGAGGAAAAATGCATACATAATGCAACCGCAAACTATTGTTAACCCATGGATTAAAATAGTTTACTTACAGAAAATGTAAGGCTACGTGATTAATGTGAACTTTGTCCTTAGATGTTCACCATGCTATCATAATTGAATCCAACTGCAGAGTATGAGGCCGCGGCTTACGCACTGAGCCCAGCACTCAGATTTAAGAGGTTTTAGCAAAAATGATGTGATTGCTGCAGAGTCAACAAAAGCAATACATGAAAATTAACAACTCTTCAAAATTATATACAAACATCAGAAAAACCCAAAGAACCACATGCAAACTGAAAAATGATCCACATCCGTTGGCTAGGGACCGAATCGTGGGAACATTTGCTTTGGTCAATTTTTTTTTAAATAAGACAATAATTTCCATTACCCTGCAGTGCCACCTGCTGTTTGTATGTGGTTCTGCATGTATCTGTGTAGCATTTAGAGAACAAGATCTCAGTTCAGACTAATTATATGAGATTTTTGTAAGATACTTTATTTATACATGGATTGTATTTTTGCTGTATCATCACCCTTTTCTTTTACATCAAAATTATTTACCGTATGTTGTGAAGATAAAACCAATCCGTATTGAATACAGTAAAACAAAACCACAACCTATAAGGGAACGTTCACATTGGGCATATCTGCAGTGCACAAAAATCACAGTGAAATACAAAGTGGCAAAATCTACAATAAATGGTGCAGATTTTCTTCCAGAAATCCTGTGGATTGACTGTAATTTTCACTCTCTGAAATCCTCGGTGCCGGTCTATTTGTTCTTCGAATTGTCATGAAATCTCATCCACGATTCTAAGCTGATAATATGCAGGAACTTTATATGCGCCAATATTGAAAATTTTTATCTCAAACGTGCAATCACATCAGTAATGGTAATGACTTTGCATCGTTGATAGTTTTTTCTTTTTTCGATCTCACTTGTATGAGGGCAAATGTTTTTTTTTTACGAGACAAGATTTTTAACTACCTAATTACCATGTGATTTTTGAAAAATCGAAACAAAAAGTTTATAAAGTGATTTTTTGATGAGATAGTTTTTTAATCAGTTATTTGATTACCATGTGACATAGGGAAAAATGGAGAAGAACAGTTTAAAGGTGTAAAGTTTTTGTTTAAAGGGAACCTGTCACCAGGTTTTTCTATGTAATCTTTGGCCACCAACTTTCATCCCTGTGTTAGAGCATTCTGGAATGCTGTATATACGTACAAAACTCCAAGCCGCCCTGCAACAGAAAAAAAAAATATTTTTTTGTTATACTCACCCATGGAGCGGTCCAGTCCGATGGACATTGTTGGTGTAGGTCTGGTGTCTTCTCTCTTCTTGCAATCGCCATCTCTTCGTGTAGATGACGCTTCCTACGTCATCCACATAGTGTCCCCTATCGCACTCTTGTGCAGCCGTACTTCTCTCTGCTGAGGGCAGTGCAAAGTACTGCAGTGCGCTTGCGCCGATGCTCTTTGTCCTCCCTCCTCTGCATGCGCATTACAGTACTTTGCTCTGCTCTCAGCAGGGCAAAGAGAAGTGTGCATGCGCAAAAGTGTAATGGGGACACTGTGTGGATGACGTAGGACATGTCATCCACATGAAGCACAAAAGGAGGACAGCATCTCGCAAGAAGAGAGGAGGCGCTGGTCCTATACCAGCAATGCCCATCAGACCGAGCCAACCAGTAGGCGAGTATAATAAAAGGTCTTGTTTTACAGGGTGACTTGAAGACATACATAGAGCAGAAAGGTGGTGGCCGTAGGTTATATTGGAAAACTTGGTGACATATTCCTTTTAAAAGGTGACGCTGGTGGTGACGTATCCCCAAATCCAGGCCCTCCTCAACATATCCCCACACTCATTTCTAACCCCCTGCCACGATCCTCTACACATTTTTCCAACCATGTTAACCTCATACTCATTCATCCAGTCCCCACTCCCCCAGTCCCCCTACCTGGAACACTATGGAACGCACGCTCCGTCGGCAACAAACTGTCGTTTCTCCATGACCTCTTCATCACCAACAAGCTCTCCTTCCTTGGCATCTCTGAAACCTGGCTCACACCCTCTGACTCAGCCTCTCCAGCTGCACTTTCTTATGGCGGATTCCAACTCTCTCTCACCCCTCGCCCCAGCAACAAACGTGGTGGAGGAGTTGGCTTGCTCCTGTTTGACATCTGCTCCTTTATTCCAATTCCGTTACCACACTCCACTACTCTTCCCTTGTTTGAGGTGCACTCCGTCCACATCTACTCCCCCTCCAACTTCCAACTGGCTGTCATCTACCGCTCCTAGAACTAGCCATCTCCACCTTTCTTGATCACTTCACCACCTGGCTACTTCACTTCCTCTCCGCTGACATCCAAACTATCATCATGGGTGACTTCCACCTCAGCTGCTTCTAAACTTTTATCGCTCACTGCCTCCTTCAGCCTCACTCAATGGTCCTTTGCGGTCACTCACGAAGATGGTCACACACTGGACCTTATCTTTTCCTGCTTCTGTTCCCTTACTAATCAAACTAACTCACCCCTCCCCCTGTCTGACCACAATCTACTGACATTCTCTTCCCGCGCAACCCCCACTCCACAAACTCACTCACCCTCGCAGAAATCTCAAACACCTCAATTTACAATCTCTCCCTGAGTCCCTTCTCCCTCTTAAAGACATAACTTCCCTTCATGACACAGATGCTACATCCAGTTTTTATAACACCACAATAACAGCAACACTTGACTCAGCCGCCCCCCCCATGCATAGCAAAACTCGTACAATCAACAGGCAGCCCTGGCTGACCAGCCTAACCAAAGAACAGAGACGGACTTCCACGGTCACTGAGCGGAGATGGAAGCGATCCCGCTCTGCTGACCACTTCATTGCATACAAGCAGTCCCTCGCCAGCTTCAAGTCCACGCTCACTGCCACAAAACAAACTTACTTCTCATGTCTCATATCCTCCCTGTCTCACAACCCTAAACAGCCTTTCAACACATTCAATTCTATACTCTGTCCCCCAGCAACTCCTCCCTCTCCTCTCATTTCTGCAGAAGACTTTGCCTCTTTCTTTAAACAGAAGATTGATACGATCAGAGAAAGCTTTTGCCCGCAGCCCTTAATACCCCTCTTAGCCGTTCAACCCTGTTGCTCCAAAACCAGCTTCTACACCATGACAGATCAGCTCTCCACCCTCCTGTCAAGATTACGTCTCACCACTTGCACGCTTGACCTGCTCCCATCCCACCTCATCCCTAACCTCACCACAGTCTTAATCCCAACCCTAACACACCTCTTCAACCTCTCAACCACAACTGGTGTCTTCCCCTCATCCTTCAAACATGCCTCGATCACACCCATCCTCAAAGAGCCCTCCCTCGACCGTTCATCCCTGTTGCTCCAAAACCAGCTTCTCCACCATGACAGAAGATCAGCTCTCCACCCTCCTGTCAAGATTACATCTCACCACTTGCATCCTTGACCTGCTCCCATCACACCTCATCCCTAACCTCACCACAGTCTTCATCCCAACCCTAACATACCTCTTCAACCTCTCACTCACAACTGGTGCCTTCTCCTCATCCTTCAAGCATACCTCGATTACACCCATCCTCAAAAAGCCCTCCCTCGACCCATCCTCTGTGTCTAGCTATCCCCTGACATCTCTTCTCCCTTATGCCTCAAAACTACTGGAACAGCATGTCCATCTTGAACTGTCCTCGTACCTCTCCTCCTGCTCCCTCTTTGACCAGTTACAATCTGGCTTCCGACCCCATCACTCATCTGAATCTGCCCTAACTAAAGTCATCAATGACCTACTAACCGCCAAGAGCAAGCGACACTACTGTCCTCCTTCTCCTAGACCTGTCTTCTGCCTTTGACACTGTGGACCACTCCCTCCTGCTACAGATTCTCTCTCTCTCTCTCTTGGCATCACAGACTTGGCCCTGTCCTGGATCTTATCTAACAGACTGAAGATTCAGGGTATGTGCACACGTTCAGGTTTTTTCAAGTTTTTTTCAAGTTTTTTCGCGATAAAACCGCATTAGAAACTGCAGACATATGCATCCTATCATTTAGAATGCATTCTGCAATTTTTGTGCACATGATGCGTTTTTTTCCGCGAAAAAAATGCATCGTGGTAAAAAAAAGCAGCATGTTCATTAATTTTGCATTTTTTTCACATTTTTCCCGCTATTCTATGCATTTGGAAAAAACGCAAGAAAAAACGCATCAAAAACGCGCAAAAAACGCATCAAAAGCGCACAAAAAACGCGAAAAAAAACGCATGCGGATTTCTGGCAGAAATGTCAGGTTTTTGTCAGGAAAATTTCTGCCAGAAATCCTGACGTGTGCACATAGCCTTAGTGTCTCCCTCTCCCACACCACCTCCTCACCTCGCCCCGTGTGTCGGTGTTTCTCAAGGCTCAGTACTATGACTCCTAGACTTCTCCATCTACACCTTTGGCCTGGGACAGCTCATCGAATCCCACAGTTTGAAGTATCATCTCTACGCCAATGACATGCAGATCTACCTATCCAGACCTGACCTCACCTCCTTACTCACCAAAATCAAACAATGTCTGTCTGCTATCTCGGCCTTCTTTTCTGCTCGCTTTCTAAAACTGAACATGGACAAAACAGAATTCATCTTTCCCCATCTCACTCTACCCCTTCACCAGACCTATCCATCAATGTCAATGGCTGCTGACTTTCCTCAGTCCTACATACAGGATGCCTTGGGGTGATCCCCGACTCTGCCCACTATTTCAAGCAACATATCCAAGCCCTTGCCTCCTCCTGCCGTCTCAAACTAAAAAATATTTCCCGTATCCGTAAATTCCTTGACCATGAAACCACAAAAAAACTAGTGCACACCCTTATCATCTCCCGCCTTAACTACTGCAATCTCCTACTCTCTGGCCTCCCCTCTAGCACTCTGGCACCACTCCAATCCATCCTACACTCTGCTGCCTGACTAATCTACCTGTCTACCCGCTATTCCCCAGCCTCTCCCCTATGCCAAGCCCTTCACTGGTTTCCTATCATCCAGAGACTCCAGTTAAAAAACCTTTACTATGACATCCACACCCTGTCTCCTCCCTACATCTGTGACATGGTCTCCCGGTACTTAGCTACACGCAACCTTCGATCCTCACAAGATTTCCTTCTCTACTCCCCTCTTATCGCTTCTTCCCACAACCACATCCAAGACATCTTTCGTGCTTCCCCCATACTCTGGAACCCTCTACCCCAACACATCAGACTCTCGCTTACTACGGAAACCTTCAAAAAGAACCTGAAGACTCACCTCTTCCAACAAGCCTACAACCTGCAGTGATCCTCAACCTACTGAACCGCCATACAACCAGCTCTACCCTCTCCTAGTGTATCCTCACCTATCCCCTGTAGACTGTGAGCCCTCGCGGCCAGGTTCCTCTCTCCTTCTGTACCTATTAGTGCCTTGTTTTTGCTCATGTTTATTGTATTTGTCTATATTTGCCCCCTTTTCACATGTAAAGCGCCATAGAATGGCGCTATAAAAAATGTATAAGAATAATAAAAAAGGATTGTCCAGGACTGTTATATTGATGGCTTATCATTAAAATTGGTCATCAATATCTGATTGCTGAGTGTGTAACACCCGATAGCCCCACCAATGATCAGTTCGGTGCTGGCCAGATGTTCTGAACTGCAGAGCTACACAGCACAACTCTATCAACTGCATAGTGGCTGCGGCAGAGTACTGCCCATACGCGCCCCATTGATTCAAATAATGGTTGATGTGCAGTACTAAGTATCGACCACTGCTCAGTTGACAGGAGCTATGCAGCTCTGCAATGTAAAAAATCTGGCTACCGCACAGAACAGGTCATTAGCGGGAGCACCCTCACCGATCAGATATTGATGACCGTTTCGAAAGATCATCCATCAATATAAAAGTCCGGGACAATCCTTTGTCCTCTGTGCGCAGGCACCGGGAAAGGTCAGAGAGGCCCAACGCCTGCGCGCTGCAGTACTTTGCTCTGCCCTTAACAGGGCAAAGTACACCTGAACCGGAACCGCAGCGTGAAGACAAGAAAAGGACGTCATCCTAAGAAGATGGGAGGCCTTCTGTGTTCCGAATATATTGGTAGGATCTTCTGTGTTCCGAGGCCCCAGACCGGAATTGCGACGCCCTTCGAACCGGACAGCAGCGGGAACGCCCCTAGGTGAGTATAATCTAACCTCTTTTTCTCATCTTTCAGGATACATCGGGGGCTTATCTAGAGTATTACAGAATGCTGTAGATAAGCCCCTGATGCCGGTGGGCTTAGCTCAACTTCCATTTTGGGGGTGACAGGTTCCCTTTAACAATCCTGTCAAGGCCGCAGTTATTCCAGTTGCTTGTGCACCTTCTTTTACCACACATTTTCCTTCCACTCAACTTTCCATTAATATGCTTGGATACAGCACTCAGTGAACAGCTAGCTTCTTTAGCAAGGACCTCTCGTGGCTTACCCTTCTTGTGGAGTGTGTCAATGATTGTTTTCTGAACATCTGTCAGTCAGCAGTCTTCCCCATGATTGTGGAGCCTACTGAAATAGACTAAAGCTGGAGTCACACATAACAATATTGTTAACGATACCGTTGCAACGTCACGCTTTTGGTGACGTATTTACGATCCCGCTAATGATCTTGTTATGTGTGACAGCGACCAACGATCAGGCCCCTGCTGGGAGATCGTTGGTCGTTGGGGAATGATCAGGACCATTTTTTGGTCGCTGATCACCCACTGTCATCGCTGGATCGGCGTGTGTGACGCCGATCCAGCGATGTGTTCACTTGTAACCAGGGTAAATATCGGGTTACTAAGTACAGGGCCGCGCTTAGTAACCAGATATTTACCCTGGTTACCAGTGTAAAAGTAAAAAAAAAAAACAGTACATACTCACATTCTGATGTCTGTCACGTCCTCTGGCATCCACAGGGTTAAAACTGCTTTCGGCAAGAGCGCTGCTAATGCACGCGCTGCTGCCGAGAGCTTCCCTGCACTGACTGTGTCAGCGCCGGCCGTAAAGCAGAGCACAGCGGTGACGTCACCGCTGTGACGGCCGGCGCTGACAGATTCAGTGCAGGGAAGTTCTCGGCAGCAGCGCGTGCATTAGCAGCGCTCTTGCCGAAAGCAGTTTTAACCCTGTGGATGCCGGCGGGGGACGTGACAGACATCAGAATGTGAGTATGTAGTGTTTTTTTTTTTTTACTTTTACAATGGTAACCAGGGTAAATATCGGGTTACTAAGCGCGGCCCTGCACTTAGTAACCCGATGTTTACCCTGGTTACCCGGGTGCTGCAGGGGGACTTCGGCATCGTTGAAGACAGTTTCAACGATGCCGAAGTCGTTCCCCTGATCGTTGGGCGCTGGAGAGAGCCGTCTGTGTGACAGCTCCCCAGCGACCACACAACGACTTACCAACGATCATGGCCAGGTCATATCGCTGGTCGTGATCGCTGGTAAGTCATTTAGTGTGACTAAAGCTTAAGGGACCTGTTTAAACGCTTAGGAAGCCTTTGCAGGTGTTATTTGTTAATTATTCTAATTTACTAAGATAATGACATTTGGATTTTCATTGGCTGTAAGCCATAATCGCCATTAACAGAAATAAACACTTGAAATAGATCACTCTGTAATGACTCTATATAATGAGTTTCACTTTTTGTATTGAAGAACTGAAAAAAATAACTTTTTTATGATATCCTAATTTAGTGAGAAGTACTTGTACATGTCAGGCATCTCTGGTAATATCCTGTATTTAAAATAAGCTCTGGAGACCATGTAGGGCCTTTCCAATGCTAACATTGGATGATTCTAAGGGTTATCCTCTCTGACAGTGTCACAAAGCAGGTTTGTGTAACCCAACTGCTCATAAATAGAGATGAGCGAATATCTTCATCTCCCTCCTTATTAGGCAAGCTATAGCTCTTACCGAATAAGCTGCATTGGGAAAACGGCTAAGGCCGGAGTCACACTACAGCGAGATACGGCCGAGTCTCGCAGGTTAAAACCAAGCTCTGGCACCGGCACTCCGGAGCAGAGCATGCAGCTCCATGTATTGCTGTGCGGCCGCACGCTCCGCTCTGGACTGCCGGTGCCAGAGTTTGGTTTTAACCTGCGAGACTCGGCCGTATCTCGCTGTAGTGTGATCCCGGCCTAACTGGAGCGCTCCAATAATCAGCTTTTCCGAGCCGCAGCTGCATGTATCATGTGTTGCGGCTATCCATGCATGAGTTGTGCCTGTCACACAGCCGGGACACCTGCAGCTGCGGCTCGGAACAGCTGATTATCGGAGCGCTCCAGGTATCCGATGCAGCTTATTCGGTAAGAGCTATAGCTTGCTGAACATATTTGCTCATCTCTATTTATGAGCTGCTCTGTGGAGAAATCTACAATACAGCAAAGAGAGAGACAAGCAGAGGCGGGGATCGGAAGTGAGTGCGCTACATCAGCCAATGAAAGCTCTTCCCCATTGTACCCACTCCTCCTTACTGTGCCCACTGCTCCTTACAGTAATACTTCTCCCTACTCTGCATGCTGCTTTTTTCTTTTATCCTCTCTTCCTTACTGTACCCACTGCTCCTTGCTGTGCCTCGTTCTCCTTAATGAATCCGCTCTTCCTTACTGAGCATGCTTTTTCCGTTGTCCTCTGCTCCTTGCTGTGCCTTGTTTTCATATTATGCCACCTCCTCCATACTGTGCATGCGCCTCTCTATTTTCTGCTCCTAATTATTGTACCAGCTCCTCCCTACTGTGTTCTCTCCTATTTACTATGCAAGCTCCTCCCTACTGTGCCAGCTCTTCTTTACTGTACTCATTGCTCCCTGCTGTGCCTGGTGCTACTGTGCCCACTGCTCCTTACTATGCCTGCTCCTCCTAATGCCCGCTACTCCTCAGTATGCCCACCCCTTACTATGCCCGCTCATCCTTACTATGCCCGCTCCTCCTTACTATGTCCGCTCATCTAAACTATGCCCATTCGTCCTCACTATGCCCGCTCCTTACTGTGCCCACTCCTCCTTACTATGCCTGCTCCTCCTAATGCCCGCTACTCCTTAGTATGCCCACCCCTTACTATGCCCGCTCCTCCTTACTATGTCCGCTCATCTAAACTATGCCCATTCGTCCTCACTATGCCCGCTCCTCCTTACTGTGCCCACTCCTCCTTACTATGCCTGCTCCTCCTAATGCCCGCTACTCCTTAGTATGCCCACCCCTTACTATGCCTGCTCCTCCTTACTATGCCTGCTCCTCCTAATGCCCGCTACTCCTTAGTATGCCCACCCCTTACTATGCCTGCTCCTCCTTACTATGCCTGCTCCTCCTAATGCCCGCTACTCCTTAGTATGCCCACCCCTTACTATGCCTGCTCCTCCTAATGCCCGCTACTCCTTAGTATGCCCACCTCTTACTATGCCCGCTCCTCCTTACTATGCCTGCTCCTCCTAATGCCCGCTACTCCTTAGTATGACCACCCCTTACTATGCCCGCTCCTCCTTACTATGCCTGCTCCTCCTAATGCCCGCTACTCCTTAGTATGCCCACCTCTTACTATGCCCGCTCCTCCTTACTATGCCCATTCGTCCTCACTATGCCCACTCCTCCTTACTATGCGAGCTCATCCTATCTTTTTTTGCCAAATACACAGAAAACCCTAATAACCCCTATGGAAGGAGTCCATTTGAGGTACAATATTATAAAACTGAGGGATGCTGAAAGGAAAAAAATAATGACGCAAAAGGAAAGGCAAAAAAAAAGTGCAAAATGAAAATGTACTGGTGAGGGGAGGGGGTTAACATAAGTTTTTCAAAAACCTGCATAAACTGACATGACAGGAAAATAGTAAAAAAAAAAACAGTGCTCGTACCATGCAGCTATAACACTGAGCCGTCTCTCTGCTGTGAATGAAAGGAGTCGGCTCTGCAGTGTGTACTCAGTACATGTGGTACGCGCAGGCGCACAGTGATTGGAGGCATTATGGTCTTCACAAACATGGCCGCGGCTCCGCAGTAGTCCACCAGGTGCCCTCTAGTGCCGCACGTGGGTTTGAGGCTACGTCATCATTCGGGGCCGCCTGTACGGCAGCCATGTGGACGGTACAGTATGGCAGCTCCTGACAACCCCGGGGATTCCGCAGCCGATGTCTCGGAGAAGCCGGCGGCCCTCTCGTTCCTCACGCTGCCGTCCTTCTCCGAGGCCTGCGGGTTCATTGACAGCAATCATTCGTGCTTGGCGGTGAGGACGCACCGCAGACATATAGCGCTGGCCCCCAAGTACATGAGCAAGAAGCGGAGCGGTATAACCGAGCACCTGACCGCCGAGCTGCTGAAGTACAACGTGATGTAAGTGCGCGCTCAGTGCTGCCATCTGCTGCTGGGGGCTTGTTATTGTTACTGTTTGTTTTGTTTTTTTAGCTGCTGATGTAAAGACTAACTTTTGGGGTTTGTCACTTCTGAGATCAAAACATTTTTCTTTTAATTTAACCATCGAAGGAGCTGTGTGAGGGTTTATGTGCTGCAAACTGGTCACCAGCGCAGGTTGTTATATAAAAACTAACAAAAGCCGCTGTGCTTTATTCACTATCCCCCGGTCCAGCTCTGGGTCTCTGCTGGGGTGGCGGGTCTGGTATTGGCTGCAGCAGCTCTGTGGGGCTCGTTCTATCTATGTGGGCCCACTGACCGCACCGTGTTCATTATGTCTGCACCACAGACGGTAGTAGACACTGGGAGCTCAGTGCTGGACCCAGGAATAGTGAGTGAAGCGCCAGGCTGAGATCATACAGCCAGTGCCTGATACGCGCTGCCCGGACCTTCTCTTTAACGCCAGCTCCGATTGCTGCTGTCTGTGCTGATACTTAGCAGCTGCCATCAGTCCTGTAGAGCTGGGGACTAGTGATGAGCGAACATGGTCTGATAAGGTGTTATATGAGCATGCTCCGTGCAGACAGAGTATCTCGGGCACGCTGAAATAATATGTTCGATCCCCGCGGCTGTATCTCATTGCTGTTTGACAACACATGCAGGGATGATCTGTTTGTTAGTAAATCCCTGCATGTCTTGCAGCCGCGGGGACTCGAACATATTATTCAAGCAAGATCGGATCACAATGCACGGACTGCCCGCTGCTCCTCCGGCCAGTCCATGCGCTTAGTTTCGATCTCTACAGTTAATCCGTCCGTCTGACTGCGCCCTGACACTGTCATTTCACAGCAGAGCTGTTTTGTGATAGAATCTTTGTCCTTCTAGATTGGAAGGCGTCCCCGTGGCCTACGATAACATCAAGCTGATTGGCGAGTTGGGAGACATTTACGATGACGTGGGATACATTCACATCAATATTGAAGCTGACTTTGTGGTTTTCCAGCCGCAGTACGGAGAGAAGCTTGTGGTAAGTTTGGACTTGTGATCGTCAGTGTGAGCATATTCTATCGTCTGCGTATTATGGTGTCTGAAAAGCGTTTCTGCTTGCCCTTGTGAAGATATGTTGCTGGCAGGGCTGAGAAGTCTGAGTCAGTTGAGGTGAAAAATCACTGCACTTATCCAGCTCAAGAAGGAGTTGCTTAGGTGATCACTTTATTGAGATACGGTGATGAAGCCGAAACGACAGGTGATAAGGCAATTAGCGTTTCAGCCACCCAGTGGCCTTGATCACAATAATGCTGTAACAAACAGAAAAAATACAATGAACCGTCAGGTGCATTTATATACAACGTCACATGACTATATACAGTGCTACAGCAATATATACAAAATATGCAATTTACGGAAAAACTTTTTACAATTTCAAGAAAGAATCATATGTACAATTATGGAAAACATGTCAGGGTCCTCAGATAACAAGAAAAATAGAGAAATATATTCTTCCTGAGACCTGTGTTGCAAAGGACATTGAAAACGAGTTAGGTCAGATTTAAAGGGCACCTGTCACCCCGAAAATCGCGGGTGAGCTAAGTCCACCGACATCAAGGGCTTATCTACAGCACTCTGTAATGCTGTAGATAAGTCCCCGATGTTACCTGGAAGATGAGAAAAAGACGTTAGATTATACTCACCCAGGGGCGGTCCCACTGTTGGTCTGGGTCCGGCGCCTCCCATCTTCAAAGGATGATGTCCTCTTCTGGTCTTCACGTTGCGGCTCCAGCACAGGCGTACTTTGTCTGCCCTGATGAGGACAGAGCAAAGTACTGCTGTGCACAGGTGCTGGGCCTCTCTGACCTTTCCCTGCGCACTGCAGTACTTTGCTCTGCCCTCAACAGGGCAGACAAAGTACGCCTGCGCTGGAGCCGCAAGACCAGAAGAGGACGTCATCCTATGAAGATGGGAGGCGCCGGACCCAGACCAACAGTGGGACCGCCCCTGGGTGAGTATAATCTAACCTCTCATCTTTTAGGATACATTGGGGGCTTATCTACAGCATTACAGAATGCTGTAGATAAGCCCCTGATGCCGTGGGCTTACCTCACCCGCGATTTTCAGGGTGACAGGTTCCCTTTAAGAGAGACTACCAATCACACATTCCGGAAGGTAAAACACATGCACATACCCTTTATGGTGGTTCGTTTCTATCAGTGGACGTTTTGTTGTTTAAAGGTAATCAGTTGAGAAGATGGCCAAGTCTTAGGGTACCGTCACACTAAGCGACGCTGCTGCGATACCGACAACGATGTCGATCGCTGCAGCGTCGCTGTTTGGTCGCTGGAGAGCGGTCACACAGACAGCTCTCCAGCGACCAACGATGCCGGTAACCAGGGTAAACATCGGGTTACTAAGCGCAGGGCCGCGCTTAGTAACCCGATGTTTACCCTGGTTACCAGCGTAAACGTTAAAAAAACAAACACTACATACTTACCTTCAGCTGTCTGTCCTCCGGCGCTCTGCTTTCCTCTGCACTGTCAGCGCCGGTCAGCCGGAAAGCAGAGCGGTGACGTCACCGCTGTGCTTTCTGGCTGGCTAGCGCTGACACAGGATGCAGGAGGAGTGCAGAGAAGCACAGCGCCGGGGACAGACAGCGGTAGGTAAGTATGTAGTGTTTGTTTTCCCGTCTCCCATGACAGCACACCTGAGAGAGGGGATCCGCCCAGTCAGGACAGGAAACCTACTGAAATAAAAGGGCGGTACCTCTCCCTCGCTTCAGTTGGGTTTCCTGTCCTGAGGGAAACCCTTGTACTGAATGTACGGCGGTACGTTGATGGAAGATTCCACTCACCCACTCCTGTCCCGGCTCTGGAAGAACAGGCAGAATGCCTGTAGGCCGGCCTTCAGGGTGTGGAAGCGCCGTTCGCAGGTCCTGGGGCCTTAGCGCACGTGTGGGCGTTTGGCAGCGCAGTCCGGAGTCCTGTGGCTCTTCTGCGGCTGCCACGCCGCTCTCTTCCCCCTCTGCTGCCGCCGGCTCTGGTTTCCGGGTGCGCGGCGGTGATGCGCGCGGGGCATGCTGGGAGTAGGCGCGGCCTCGTGACGTCGCCGCTGCGCACCGGATCCAAGATGGCGGCGCCCATGAACAAGCGCTGCGGCGTCTCAGGAATCCCCTGGCGGTCTCCGGTGGGCGCAGAGGCGGGGGAGGGGCAGTAATTGGTACCGGAGGAGGCGGTGAGCAGAGTGGATCACCCTTTAAAAGGGTGTGAATCCACAAGAAAAGTGCTCACATATACAGAGCTCCACTAAGACTGTATGGAGCAACACTCAAACTCTTCACCACAGCAGCAGCAGCAGCAGGAAAACTTATCAGGAGTTATGTCTGCTCACCAGCATGCTAGGAGAAGAATCGGCAGCCATCCGGATCGGAAATCACAGGACTCCTCAGCTTCTAGGAGAGACGTTATCCGTACTCCAGATCAGCCTCAAAAGCCGGTACCCTTGAGTGTCAGCGGGTGGTGAGTGATCTTCGTGAATGTCACATGGTGTTAATGGGCTACATATCTCTGCTTGTTTATCAGACGCCGAGGAAGGCTAGTGCCAAGTCCAAGAATAAAGAATGTGCCCTCTGCAAAGCCCCGCTAGCAGTCCAATGGCAGAAAAGCCTCTGTGCGGACTGCATTCAAAAAACTATTCAAGATGAAACCCCTGACTTTGCCGCTAGCCTCAGGGCCATGATTAGAGCAGAGGTTAAAGGGTCTTTAAAATCAGCACTTAAAAAGAGAAGTGGCAAGGCCTTAGAGACTGTTCCAGATTCTGATACCCCTCAATCTGATGAGGAATATCAAGAAAGACCTCTGTCTCCTTGTTCATCCTCTTCTGTACTCTCGGGCTCCTCTTCGGATAGTGATGTTGGGGGCCGACCATGCTTCCTAACTGAAAACACAGATAACTAGTTAAGTCTGTTAGGGCTACAATGGGCCTTAAGGACGAGAAGGAGTCCAGATCTGTAGAGGACGTTATGTTCGGTGGTTTGGAGGAGAAGAGGAAGCGTACCTTCCCTGTAAATAATAGAATTAAAACCCTTATAGAAAAGGAGTGGAAGAAGCCTGAAAAGTCGGGTAGTCTTCCCTCAGCTTCCAAGAGACATTATCCTTTTGATGATAAGGATTCAGAAATATGGGACAAAGCCCCCAAAATTGATGGTGCAGTGGCCAGATCTTCTAAGAGGTCTTCCCTTCCCTTGGATGATTCAGGTGTCCTTAGAGACCCTCTGGATAAAAAGGCCGATGCTTTTTTAAAACATGCCTGGGAGGCAGCCGCAGGGGGTTTAAAGCCGGCAATAGCTGGTACATGTGTTGCCCGCTCCCTTATAGTCTGGCTGCAACAATTAGAAGATCAATTAAAATCTAGAGTGCCGAGAGATGAAATTCTAGCCAATATGGCAATGGCACAAGGAGCAGCAGCCTTTATAGCGGATTCCTCAGCCGACTATGTTAGACTTGCAGCTAGGGCAGCGGGATTGTCTAATGCGGCAAGACGTGCCTTGTGGTTGAAGGGGTGCCCAGGGGACTTACCCTCAAAAAATAGACTCTTCCATTCCGTGCGACGGCAAATTCCTCTTCGGTCAGAAACTGGAGGACATTTTAGAGAAAGCTGGCGACAAGAAAAAAGGTTTCCCCCGTTTTCCAGTGGATATTAGACGGCCTTATTTTCGGAGAGGAAAATTTAATAGAGGTCGCCCTCCAGGGGATAGAAGAAACTGGGATTATAGAGATAGAAAAGGATCGGGGTATATGTTTAAGGGTCCCTCCACATCCACAAAAAAGCCCCCCCCCCAATGACGCCATGCTAGAAGTAGGGGGAAGGCTTTCTTTCTATCGTCACGCCTGGTTGAATATTTCCTCCAGTCATTGGGCGTTGAATGTTGTCAGCAACGGACTAAAAATAAAGTTTATCCATCCACCTCGACACACTTTTGTGTTAACACCTTGCAGGAAGCTTCCAGAAGAACAACTAGCTCTGGAAACAGAGGTATTGGGGCTAGTTCTAAAAAAGGTCCTAGTAGAAGTTCCAAAAGTAGAGGAAGGAGAAGGGTTTTATTCCCCTCTTCTTGATACGAAAACCAGATGGCTCACTAAGGACTATTGTCAACCTAATAAAACTGAATCGGTCAATACAAAATTACTCCTTCAAGATGGAGTCGGTAAGCTCAGCAATAAAAATGCTGTTTCCAGACTGCTTCATGGCAGCTATAGACTTAAAGGACGCGTACTACCATGTCCCAATTCATCAAGACTATCAAAAATTTCTGAGGGTAGCGCTGTTCGTCCAAGGTCAGCTCAAACACTACCAGTATGCTGCCCTTCCATTTGGTCTATCAATAGCGCCAAGGATATTTACAAAGTTAATGTCAGAGGTCATGTCCTTCCTCCGTTCCCGGGACATAGTCATCGTCCCGTACCTAGACGACTTCCTAATAATAGGCAGAACAGTGGATCACTTTCTTGCGCAGATAGAAGAAGTGACTACGACCCTAGCAGTATTAGGTTGGGAAGTAAATGTCGCCAAGTCAAGATTAACACCGGTGAAGGTTCAATCCTTCCTGGGGTTAGTTCTGGACTCCACGCGTCAACTCTGTCTCCTGCCGGAGAACAAAATATCAAAAATACAAAGTCTTGTGGAATTGGCGATACATCACCCTGTAATGACACTGAGAAAGGCAATGTCCCTGCTAGGGTCACTAACATCCTGTATTCCTGCTGTAAAATGGGCACAACTTCACCTGAGGCAATTACAGTGGGAGGTCCTGTCAACACAGAGGTTGTTAGAAGGGCATTTAGAGGGAAAAATTCACCTCTCAATACGCGTCAGAGATTCCCTAGTCTGGTGGTCAGTAAGGGATCACTTGAGCTCAGGGGTTCAGTGGCTGACTCCAATAGAGGATGTGATCACAACAGACGCGAGTGGTACAGGATGGGGTGCACATCTGAGGTCCCTTTCCGTTCAGGGGTCCTGGTCCCATACAGAAAAACTTCAAACATCCAATATAAGAGAGTTATGGGCTGTAGAAAGGGCAGTAAAACATTTCCTCCCAATTCTTCAGGGTCGTCATACCAGAGTAATGTCCGACAATTACGCGGTAGTAGCATATATCAACCATCAGGGGGGAACGAGATCCTTTTCACTCATGAAAGCAACATCGGCGCTCCTTCAGTTAGCAGAATCTCACCTACTGTCCATCACAGCTCTACACATAAAGGGGGTCGAAAACACGAAGGCGGACTACTTAAGTCGAAAAAAGCTAAGACAGGGAGAATGGTCACTGAATCCCAGGGTATTCCGACAAATAGTACAGGCCTGGGGAGAACCAGTAATAGACTTGTTTGCCACGCTTCAAAACAGGAAGGTGAAGAGGTTCTGTTCGCTAGACCCGAGGGGGAACCCGGTTGCAGTAGATGCCCTCCGCATTCCATGGAAGTTCAGTCTCGCTTACGTGTTTCCCCCAATAGCGTTAATACCGGTTGTAGTGAGGAAGATCAGGTCGGAGCAGGCAAGAATGATTCTGATTGCTCCATTCTGGCCGAAAAGGCCATGGTTTTCTCTCTTAAGACAAATGTCGGTAACCGATCCATGGATCCTACCAGAGGTCCCGGACCTGCTTACCCAGGGTCCAGTATGCCACTCTCAAGTGAAGGGCTTCCATCTGGCAGCCTGGAATTTGAGAGGGCATTACTGAGCCGACAGGGATTCTCGCCAGGGTTAGTCTCCACCCTGTTGAAAAGCAGGAAGCCGGTTACATCAAGAATTTATGGTAGGACATGGAAGAGATTTCTAGAGTTTTTAGGACAACCTTTGACAGACGAGGCTCCTGTGGGTGCTATTTTAGAGTTTCTGTAAGCAGGCTTACAGCTAGGACTGGCTACCAATACACTTAAGGTTCAAGTGTCAGCATTAGGAGCTTTATATCATTGCAATTTAGCCTCCAATAAATGGGTTGCTCGGTTCATTAGATCATGTAGTAGGTCTAGACCTGTAGTAATTCAAAAAATTCCTCCCTGGGATTTAAATCTCGTTTTAGATGCTCTAACTAAGAAACCTTTTGAGCCCTTGCAAGAATTATCAATAAAATTTCTTACTTTAAAAACCGTGCTATTGGTAGCCTTGACATACGCACGTAGAGTGAGTGACTTACAAGCCCTGTCTGTTTGTCCTCCATACACTCAGATATATGACGACAGGGTGGTTCTAAGACCAGACCCGGCTTACCTACCTAAGGTAGTCCTTAAATTTCATAGGAGTCAGGAAATTGTATTACCCTCTTTTTGTGCTAATCCAAAAAATCCAGGTGAGGAGGGGTTTCACACTCTTGATGTAAGAAGGTCTATGTTGCAGTACATATCCTTGACTAGTCAGTGGAGGAAGGATCAGTCTCTGTTTGTAGCCTTCCAGGGTAGCAGGAAAGGTCATGGGGTGTCCAAAGGTACTATTGCCAGATGGATTAGGGAGGCCATTAGCTTATCCTATACTGCATGTGGCGTTCCGATCCCTGATGGCATCAAGGCTCACTCCACCAGGGCCGTGGCTACTTCCTGGGCAGAAAAAGCAGAGGTATCGCTTGATCAGATATGTAAGGCTGCTACCTGGTCCTCACCATCTACAGTGGGGCAAAAAAGTATTTAGTCAGTCAGCAATAGTGCAAGTTCCACCACTTAAAAAGATGAGAGGCGTCTGTAATTTACATCATAGGTAGACCTCAACTATGGGAGACAAACTGAGAAAAAAAAATCCAAAAAATCACACTGTCTGTTTTTTTAACATTTTATTTGCATATTATGGTGGAAAATAAGTATTTGGTCAGAAACAAAATTTCCTCTCAATACTTTGTAATCCTTTGCAATCCTTTGTTGGCAATGACAGAGGTCAAACGTTTTCTGTAAGTCTTAACAAGGTTGCCACACACTGTTGTTGGTATGTTGGCCCATTCCTCCATGCAGATCTCCTCTAGAGCAGTGATGTTTTTGGCTTTTCGCTTGGCAACACGGACTTTCAACTCCCTCCAAAGGTTTTCTATAGGGTTGAGATCTGGAGACTGGCTAGGCCACTCCAGGACCTTGAAATGCTTCTTAAGAAGCCACTCCTTCGTTGCCCTGGCGGTGTGCTTTGGATCATTGTCATGTTGAAAGACCCAGCCACGTTTCATCTTCAATGCCCTTGCTGATGGAAGGAGGTTTGCACTCAAAATCTCACGATACATGGCCCCATTCATTCTTTCATGTACCCGGATCAGTCGTCCTGGCCCCTTTGCAGAGAAACAGCCCCAAAGCAAGATGTTTCCACCACCATGCTTTACAGTAGGTATGGTGTTTGATGGATGCAACTCAGTATTCTTTTTCCTCCAAACACGACAAGTTGTGTTTCTACCAAACAGTTCCAGTTTGGTTTCATCAGACCATAGGACATTCTCCCAAAACTCCTCTGGATCATCCAAATGCTCTCTAGCAAACTTCAGACGGGCCCGGACATGTACTGGCTTAAGCAGTGGGACACGTCTGGCACTGCAGGATCTGAGTCCATGGTGGCGTAGTGTGTTACTTATGGTAGGCCTTGTTATATTGGTCCCAGCTCTCTGCAGTTCATTCACTAGGTCCCCCCACTTGGTTCTGGGATTTTTGCTCACCATTCTTGTGATCATTCTGACCCCACGGGGTGGGATTTTGCGTGGAGCCCCAGATCGAGGGAGATTATCAGTGGTCTTGTATGTCTTCCATTTTCTAATTATTGCTCCCACTGTTGATTTCTTCACTCCAAGCTGGTTGCCTATTGCAGATTCAGTCTTCCCAGCCTGGTGCAGGGCTACAATTTTGTTTCTGGTGTCCTTTGACAGCTCTTTGGTCTTCACCATAGTGGAGTTTGGAGTCAGACTGTTTGAGGGTGTGCACAGGTGTCTTTTTATACTGATAACAAGTTTAAATAGGTGCCGTTACTACAGGTAATGAGTGGAGGAAAGAGGAGACTCTTAAAGAAGAAGTTACAGGTCTGTGAGAGCCTGAAATCTTGATTGTTTGTTTCTGACCAAATACTTATTTTCCACCATAATATGCAAATAAAATGTTAAAAAAACAGACAATGTGATTTTCTGGATTTTTTTTTTCTCAGTTTGTCTCCCATAGTTGAGGTCTACCTATGATGTAAATTACAGACGCTTCTCATCTTTTTAAGTGGTGGAACTTGCACTATTGCTGACTGACTAAATACTTTTTTGCCCCACTGTACCTTCTTTAAACACTACCGACTAGATCTATCCTCCTCTACTGACCTTACCTTTGGTAGAAGGGTGCTGCAAGCGGTGGTCCCTCCCTAAGGTGTTCCTTTCTCCAAAAATCTCTCAGGTGTGCTGTCATGGGAGACGGGAAAACACCAAGGTTACTTACTGGTAGCCGGTTTTTCCGGAGCCCATGACAGCACCTGTATATTCCCTCCCTTTTTTCACCCTTCGGTGTGCACTTTTAGTTGGGTGTTTTTGTTATTATTATAATGTGGTGGTGGATTACCATGTGTACTAACCAAGGAGGCCTCTCATGCTCTGAAAACCAACTGAAGCGAGGGAGATGTACCGCCCTTTTATTTCAGTAGGTTTCCTGTCCTGACTGGGCGGATCCCCTCTCTCAGGTGTGCTGTCATGGGCTCCGGAAAAACCGGCTACCAGTAAGTAACCTTGGTGTTTTTTTAACGTTTATGCTGGTAACCAGGGTAAACATCGGGTTACTAAGCGCGGCCCTGCGCTTAGTAACCCAATGTTTACCCTGGTTACCAGTGAAGACATCGCTGGATCGGTGTCACACACGCCGATCCAGCGATGTCTGCAGGGAGTCCAGCGACGAAATAAAGTTCTGGACTTTCCTCAGCGACCAACGATCTCCCAGCAGGGGCCTGATCGTTGGTCGCTGTCACACATAACTATTTCCTTAACGATATCATTGCTACATCACAAAAAGCAACGATATCGTTAACGATATCGTTATGTGTGACGGTACGTTTAACCTGTTTGAGGTGATAGGAGATAATAAGAGCTAGCCGAATGCATATATCACTATATATGTGTATATCTCCATAAGTCCCGGATAACCTCCTCGCCTAAAGTGCAATATTGTGAATAGACTTCTAGAAATCTGTGAGAATTTAATATTTAAAGGCATCTGGGGGTTAGAATATAGAAATAGGTATTTACCCCATACAGGAATATATGGCCAGTGATCCAAACAGGGAATATCCCAAAAGGGTTTGCTGCAACATAACCAAATAAGTAGATATTTCTACTGTACTTTTCAAGTGATAAAGTTCCCATTAAATGATTGGCTATATCATACTTGCCCGTGTAGCGTTGAGCCATCAGGGACTGAAGTAGATAGCGGTAACGGCGCTGTATGTGCACACTTGCCCGAAAGGATTATAAATGCTTAGGTCTGTAAATAAGTAAACCATGTAACTTAAGGGATCTGCATGTGAACTAAACAGGACTTATCTGTCATATCTGGTCGTCTCATATCCATTGGCAGCGCAGTAGGGACCGCAATCCTGGCCCTGGAAGCCAGTGTTGGTGGCAAAGTGGGAGGTGCCAACACAGTATGTGTCCCGGCCAAAAGAGCGGCTGTGGCGTTAAAGGGCGATGCCGCTGTATAAATGCTCAGGCCGGTCATGTGACCAGACGTGGTGAGACGCCTGCGCCGTGTGCAGCGGTGATTGTTATCATAGTGATTTCTTGCGCAGTAGGGCTGATTCTGGTGCATTCACAGTTCCTAGTGGGGATAGCGGTGGTTGCTATTGTGACCATGGCAGCATCTGCGTAGTAGGATGTGGTTCAAAATATCTCTGCGGCGCCTACGCCGTGTGCAGTGGTGATTGTTACCATAGTGATTCCTTGCACTTGCGCGGTAGGGCCGATTCCGGTGCAGCGCCTAGTGGGGACAGCAGTGGTTGCTATTGTTATCATGGCAGCGTCTGCATAGTAGGATGTGGTTCACAATATCTCTGCGGCGCCTACGCTGTGTGCAGCAGTGATTGTTACCATAGTGATTCCTTGCACTTGCGCGGTAGGGCCGATTCCGGTGCAGCGCCTAGTGGGGACAGCAGTGGTTGCTATTGTTATCATGGCAGCGTCTGCATAGTAGGATGTGGTTCACAATATCTCTGCGGCGCCTACGCTGTGTGCAGCGGTGATTGTTGCCATAGTGATTCCTTGCACTTGCGCGGTAGGACTGATTCCGGCGCATGCGGGGACATTGGTAGTTGCCATGGCAGCGTCTGCGTAGTAGGATGTGGTCTCTGCAGCACCGTAATTAGTAAAATAATATGGCAGACAGATAATCCAGAAAATAATACAGGTAAAATATACGGGACAAGTAAAATATAAAGTAGGAGTCCAAACTAATGATTATTCACAGAGAAGAACTTGAGTTGAAATAAATAAATACATAGAAAATAAATGGAAAATGAAAATAAGTAATTTTGGGTTGAGAATAAATGGGGAACGGGTTAAAGAAAAGTAAAAAGAAAGTTGGAGTCAGTGTCATGGAATTTGAGTTGTCGGAGGTTTGGCTTACCCACTCCACAGCCCTGGTTACTGGTTAGCCTTAAGAAAAACTGCTGGTACTCCGTGCCAATGGTTCTTTGTTGCACATCATGGTCACTATTCAGTGTACAGTCTTTTTATTAACACTGTGGTCCTCCAGACCAGGAGACAGGTTTATCTCTACATGCCCATTAGGCCGAGTGTATTGAGCAGTAGTGCACGTTTCCCCACAGATCCCGTGGGTCAGGAGATGGGCATGTGGTCTACCATACTATTCACACGGGGAGCCTGCACCTCCATTCTTTGACTGCGGCTCTCAGCTAATAGGGGCTCTTTTCAGACAGCACTTTCTACCATCTTCCATTTACCCGACATACTAAACTTCTACAGCACCATTGGCCAATACGGAATAATTCTATGGGTGAAAGATGGTGGCGGGTATCAATATGTGCCACCAAGATGTTATTCTACAGACTAATGCGGTCTTAAAGGGAACCTGTCACCTGAATTTGGCGGGACAGGTTTGCGGTCATATGGGCGGGGTTTTTGGGTGTTTGATTCACCCTTTCCTTACCCGCTGGCCGCAATATTGGGTTGAAGTTCATGCTGTGTCCTCCGAAGTACACGCCTGCACAAGGCAATCTTGCGCCTTGCGCAGGCGTGTTCTTCGGAGGACACAGCATGAACTTCAATCCAATATTGCAGCCAGCATGCAGCCAGCGGGTAAGGAAAGGGTGTATCAAACACCCGAAAACCCCACCCATATGACCGCAAACCTGTCCCGTCAAATTCAGGTGACCGGTTCCCTTTAAGGATGAAAGATTGTCATCCAGTTTTTGATTAGGCTCCTTATTCTCATCAAGCCTGGTGAAACTATTACTCGCTAAAATAATTCCTTCATGACCGAAGGATTCTCTATTATTTTAATTAACACGCTTAACCCTTTGTCTTCAAAACATATTAGATTAGATTTTTCTATTCAATATTTTGTTCTGTTGTCAGCCATTTTGAATATCTAAATGTTCTCCTAGGGCGTGGTCAACAAGAAGGCTCCCAGTCACATCGGCTGCCTTGTCCATGGCTGTTTCAATGCTTCCATACCGAGGCCCATGAAGATGCCCGTTGAAGCCTGGCAGCACGTGGACGTGCATGTAGGTGATCAGCTCGAATTTGAAGTCTTCCGATTGGATTCGGACGCAGTGGGAGTGCTCTGCATTCGCGGGAGATTGAGTAGAACGTAAGTTGTTACGGATTTACATAAACTGTGTATAATTCACCCGTCCATGTATCACGGATCGTGCATATCCCTCAATGCACAAACCGGCACTGGTCTCCAGGGTTGTAGGCATGTATAAAAGGGGTAAGTTCAGGTCAAGAGATCCGCAGCCAATCTGTGCATTGCAATCTGTTTTCGACCCGTCATACATGGATATCTGTGTCTGGGCACTCTTATTCACTAATAGACTTGTGTGGGAGACATGACAGCAGATAACTAATACCATAAATATAAATCCTAATAAAGCTCCTCTATTACAGCTCTGGTATGCGCTCCAGTTAGGAGAGATTAATATATGGCATGACTTTGCCCATACAATCTACTTCTAGTTTGTAAAGAGTGCAGTACAGTTTTATTTCCACTAGGTGAAGTACCATTAACCACTTAACACCAATAGTGTTCATGATCACAGGGAATCCTGTGTATGGATTGGGGCTCAGGAGCTGAACTCTCCATATTCGAGACATACTGACTATATTAAGTAGGATTTATTAAATAGGTGGCATCTGACAGTGGCATTTAAATGGAACTAGCCTTGTGATGCGATTACGGGGCTCCTGTGGGTCACTATGGCAGCTGGGGCCTGCTGTAGGCCTACGTTGCTGCCATCTGCCGAAGGACAAAAAATGTAAAATTATATTTTTTGCGCACTGAGCTTATATTAAAGGGAACCTGTCACCCCTCTCAGGCATTTGTAACTAAAAGAGCCACCTTGTGCTGCACCAATGCTGCATTCTGACAAGGTGGCTCTTTTAGTTATTGTTCCTGCCACTGCTGAAAGAATCGTTTATCAAATTTGTCCCTCATACCGTGAAATCGCCTCACAGCCGTCACTCAGGGCCTCTTTGCGCCGCCGCCTCTTCCTTCATTAGCGTCCCCGGCGCCTGCGCTGTAAGTTCGAAGGGCAGCGCAACTGCGTATTTTTTTCGGGCATGCGCTGTTGCGCTGCCCTTCGAACTTACAGCTCAGGCGCCGGGGACGCTAATGAAGGAAGAGGCGGCGGCGCCCGGAGGCTCTGAGTGACGGATGCGAGGTATCTGGATTAGGGGGGAAAGACCTGCCCCCGTGGTGATTTCACGGTATGAGGGACAAATTTGATAAACGATTCTTTCAGCAGTGGAAGGAACAAGAACTAAAAGAGCCACCTTGTCAGAATGCAGCATTAGTGCAGCACAAGGTGGCTCTTTTAGTTACAAACGCCTGGGGGCGTGACAGGTTCCCTTTAATACTATTATAAGTTTGCTGCAAGATTTTGACTGATTTTAATTGCACTTTTTAAAGGGAATCTGTTGATCGAAAAAACCAAACCTTTACACAGCTCTATGAACAGAAAAATAAAGTTATAGTCTCAGAAAACAGACATGATGTTCGTCTTTTTTTCTTTGTTTATAAAGGTCGGAGTATTTTTTTTTTTTTTTTTTTTTAGCCACTAAGTTTGGTATCGCTGTACTCAAACTGACCTGAAGAATCATTGTCAGGTAATTGAAAACAAAATGACAACAGGATAGGGTTTTATTTAGCTTTTTCTCCATATTACGTCCACGTGAATGATATCCCTCAAAGCTACAATCGTGTCTCCCCAAAAACAAGCTGTCATTGGGGAAAAATAGTCATGGCTCTTGATAGAAGAGGAGAAAAAACAACAAGGAATAATCGCTAAGTCTTGAAAGAGTCAAAGTACAGCGCACTTTCACAGCTATTTGCTTTTTTGTGTTTCTTATTGAAATGCACATCCAGAAATAATAAATCTGTATATCGATACCAAAAGTCACCCAGTGTTTTTGTTTGTTCTTTTCCAGAATGGAAGCTGAAGCTATTAATAAAATGAATGCAATGTCCGAAGAACAGAATGCCAATACATCACTCGTCAAGAACGGTTCTGAAATTACAGAGGAAGGGGTAGTTGATGAGACGACCATGCCATCACGGGACACCTCAAAATCAAAAGGCAAGAAACGTTCGTACAAAGAAACCTTTGCTCAAAACGAATGCACAGAGAACGAGCAAGATACTAACTTGAGTTTGGAAGAAGCTCCCAAGAAAAAGAGAAAGAAACACAAACATCAGGAAATCTTTTCGCAAGATCTATTTCTAGAAGTAGATGGAAATGTTGATGATTCCATCATGCAGACCTCGTTGCAATCAAATACAAAAAAGAAAAAGAAGAAGCATCGGGATTCTTTACAAAACATTGACAATGATGTAGCAGTAGACAGCGGTGTAGTTGGATCTGACAGCGCATCAGTGGTCTCCTCATATCGAGAACATAAAGCCAAAAAGTCCAAGAAAAAAAAAGAAAGAGACCTTGCTGATCTTGAGAGCAGCTTACACAATGGGACAGAAGATTCAATACTGACCGGAGATGGTGGATTAGAAGGACAAGTGACGGAACCTGTAGCCATAAAGAAACGGAAGAAGAAACACAAAAACACTTCTGCCATCCTGGATTAGGACACTGCTTCATTTGAATAACCCAATTTTACTAAGCTCTAGTGGGTTTCAGGCCAAAGATGATACAGAGGACAAAGTGGCTGCAAACAGCCAAAACATTATTGAATATAAAGAGATTGTGGACCTGCAGAAATTCTTGTTTTTCTTAAGAGAAAATATTTTAATATTTTTGTCCCCCATCCGTTTTAATAGCAGTCAGTATTGCCGTACAATGTATGGGATAATCTGACCCTGATGCAGTCACACCAAGATTTTTTACTGGATGTAAGTGTAATGGAGCAGAGTTCAGATTTAATGAATAAATTAAAGCGGTATGCTACCTTTATTACACTTTCAAATAAATGAAGCTCACATAAGTGAGAATACAGGTGAGGTCCTGCTGTGCTATTGAGACTAAAGATTACATTTCCCAAAAGTCTTCTGTTCCTTTCACTCAGTCTACAGCCACTGATTTAGCTCGGCTACAGGCGTTTTTAGAAAGCAAACATCCTTATCAGGGGGCATGATCGCAGCATAGAATATGAAATAATGCTGAACTTCAGGACGCAGAGCAGTGATGTACAAATGTATGACTATGAGAGCAAACTTATTAATGGCGTAAATTTGAATTAATAAAATATATATTTTTAGAGACTGGATATCCTTTGAATCTTGTTGCTCGGTCATTTCACCTAAACTTTTTCAGGGTTATGTTCAGAAAAGATATTACATTGATTTATTGGAAAATGTATCCTGCCCTTCAAGCCTGGCATAATGTCACAGTTATAACATCTGATATGAAGGCAAATAAGGCTGATGGTTCCCTGCCATCACATCGCTTTATGCCAGAAAAGTGCTTCTAATGGATAGTGATCATGTGATTTTAAACTTATGTATTGTGATCTGTCATGTTTCTTAGTACATTTGTCACCTAATCCATTATGGCTAAATTCCACAGCATAAATTGCTATGTTGAGGATTTAACATCCGCAGTGCAGGTCCATGTCTGCAGCTAATGGATAAAAATGGCAAGTTTGCTGCTATTATAAAATCCGCCCCTTATCCGGTACCATGTGAGCATACCCTTTAAAGAGATTAGATAAGATATAAAAGTGTCTGCATTCCTGACATCATGCTGATCTGTACCTGTCCAGTTTCCTTTATTTCGGCAGGAATGAGCTGCAATACTAACTTAACAAACAGGCAATCCCCACAAGTATTCAAGCTGACTAGCAGCCACAAATCATGCATCTGCGTCGACAAACTAAATATCCGAGCACGCCGAAATACTCGGAGACCGAGTGTGCTCGGAGAAACCCGAGTAAAGCGCATACTCGCTCATCACTAGTGTTGACAGCTTCAAGATGCCTCTTGTAAAAACTACTATAGTCACAGGCTTTGCTCAGGTGTGATTCTTCCACATGAACACTAGCCAGATCCTTAAGGTCCCATGGTCTCCTATGAACTCTTGAAATTTAGCTCCATAAGTTTTGTATTGGATTCAGGTCAAGTGATTGGCTGTGCCATTCTAGCTGGTTTATTTTCTTTCTTGGAAACCAATTGAGAGCTTCCTTGGCTGTGTGTCTGGGCTCATTGCTGAAATGTCCACCCACGTTTCATCTTCATCCTGGTAGATGACAGCAGATTTTTACCAAGAATGTCTGTACATTTGTCCATTCATCCTTCCTTCAATCATATGACGTTTGCCAGTGCCGTATGCTGAAGAACAGCCCCACACCGTGATGTTCTCACCTTCGTTGTTGGTATGGTGCTTTTGGTGTGGTATGTATTATGACATCCCAAATGTGTCTCATGGTCAAACTATATTCTCCCAGTATTTCACAGGCTTGTCTAAATGTTGTTGAGCAAACTATAAACGTGCTTGAGCAATGTTTTTGTGCAACAGGGGAATCATGCGTGGTGAGTGTGCATACAGGCCATGGAGGTTGAGTGCATTACTTAGTTTTCTTTGAAACAATATGTACCTGCTGAATCCAGGTCTTTCTGTAGGTCTTCACAATTGGTCCTTGGCTCTTGGACAACTCTTATGATTGTTTTCACTCTTCTGTCTGAAATTTTGGTCATGGCCAGTTTATAGTGAAATTATGTTCTTTCCACTCCCAGATTATCACCCCAACAGTGTTCACTAGAACCTTCAGTAATATAGAAATTGTTCTCTAACCAGTGCCGTGAGTATGTTTTGCAGCATTAAGGTTGTGAAGGTCTTGAGACAGTTCACTGGTTTTTACCCATCTTGAGATGTTTCTTGTGTGGTGGTGTTAAACCAGCTAATAATGAAAAATAGTTGTCAGGATTACTTTTTGATAGATTTCAGCTGTCGTCATGACTTTCCATGGCTTTTTTCACCTTTTTGCTTCATACTTTTTCCCTGTCGTTTTTTCATTATTACACAATTTATGGACATCCATGGGTTTTTTTTTTGGCTGTGTGTATTGGATGGGCTGTTACCAACATCTGGTGAGAATTTCATGTTGATAGCACATATAGAAATGTATTTACTTTGAAAATTGGTGACGCGTTCAATACGTATTTTACTCACTATACAGCTCGGGGAAAAATTAAGAGACCACTGCACAGTTTTATAAAAATCAGCTTCTCTACATGTATGAAAGCCATTCCATTCCAGTGTCAGTTGAATTCCAACCAGAGTACACCTCATTCTACTTAACGTGCTTCTGATTAGGTGATCACCTGAACCAAATCTTATTTAACAAAGGAAAGTATAAAACCCCGCAGTGGTGTTCACAATCCTCTTGCAATAGGACAAGCTGGATGGCGAAACAAGTGCTAGTAATATCCCAAAAGTAATAGGAATGGAAAAATAACTTTTAACCATGCCAAAGGAGTTGAAAAGAAGTCTTGAGTGAGGAAAAGAAGGGCTCAATTCTGCCTTTACTAGCATAGGGACACAGTGAGCGTCATGTTGCCTGATCCTTAAAATTTCTATGATGGCAGTCCATTACAACAAGGTCAAGCAGCAGACATTGGGGACAACAAAGCTACAGACCGAGAGAGGGCAAAAACAACTCTCCACTGACCGGGATGACCGTCATCTTATTCAAATGTCACTCAGCAACGACAGGATGACATCAAGTAACCTACAAAAGGAATTGCAAATGGCACCTGGGGTGTAGTGGACAGCAAGAACAGTTCATAATTGGCTCCTAGAGGCAGGACTCAAGTCAAGTAAAGCTAAAAAAAAGCTTTTAATAAATGAGAAGCAAAGGAGAGTCAGTCTGAAGTTTGCCAAAGACCATAAGGATTGGACCATAGAGGATTGGAGTAAGGTAGTCTTCTCTGATTAGTCTAAATTTCAGCTTTGCCCAACACCTGGTCATCTAATGGTTAGATGGAGACCTGGAGGGGCATACAAGCCACAGTGTCTTGCACCCACTGTGGAATTTGGTGGAGGATCGGTGATGATCTGGGGATGCTTCAGCAAGGCTGGAATTGGGAAGGTTAAGATTTGTGAAGGACGTATGAATCAAGCCACATACAAGGTTATCCTGGAAAAAGTTTGATTCCTTCTGCTCAGGCAATGATTCCCCAACTCTGAGGACTGGTTTTTCCAGCAGGACAATGAGCCATTCCACACAGGTCAATCATTGTGTGGATGAAGAACCACCACATCAAATCCCTGTCATGGCCATCCCAAACGCCAGATCTGAACCCCATTGAAAACCTTTGGAATGTAATCAAGAGGAAGATGGATAGTCACAAACCATCAAAGAAATGCTGCTTAAATGTTTGTACCAGGATTTGCATCGGAGCAGCCAAAAGCAGTGCGGAAGACTGGTGGAAAGCATGTCAAGACACATGAAAGCTGGGATTAAAAATCATGGTTATTCCACAAAATATTGATTTTTGAACGGTTTCTAAATGATAACTTTTTTTTGTTTTGTTTTTTGCAGTATTTGAGATCTGCAAGCAGTGCATTTTTTTTATTTTAACCATTTCTCATTTTCAGAAAATTAAATACAAAATGTATTGCTTGGAGCTTCGGAGACTTGTCAGTAGTTTATAGACTAAACGAACAATTTTACATTTTACTCAAAAATATACTTATAAAGAGAAAAATCAGACAAACTGAAAATTTTGCAGTGGTCTTAATTTTTGCCAGAGCTGTGTACATGCAGTCATGTGATCGCTCGCTCACACTAGCAATACCGGGAAATCCGAAGTCTGTGCTCACATAGTGACTGGAGACTTTGCTCTTAAACTTGGACAAACTATAATTTATTATAAATCCTCACTCAAACATCTGCAATATGGTTAATTTTCAGCATCCAAATTATGGCTGCAAGATTAGGATTTGCGCTGGTTTTATCATTCGAACTATTTGCATCATTGTCATGTGAAGTGTTGTTCAGGTTTGAGCAAATTAACAGTAAAAAGAAAGCATTTGCACTACTAAAGCAGGATGGCACCATTGAAGCTCTAAAAAACTATAGGGAGAAAAATACTTTATCTAAAAAACTAATTAAAGCTGCCAAAAAGGAAACAGAGAAGCACATTGCTAAGGAGAGTAAAACTAATCCCAAACTGTTCTTCAACTATATCAATAGTAAAAGAATAAAAACTGAAAATGTAGGCCCCTTAAAAAATAGTGAGGAAAGAATGGTTGTAGATGACGAGGAAAAAGCTAACATATTAAACACCTTCTTCTCCACGGTATTCACGGTGGAAAATGAAATGCTAGGTGAAATCCCAAGAAACAATGAAAACCCTATATTAAGGGTCACCAATCTAACCCAAGAAGAGGTGCGAAACCGGCTAAATAAGATTAAAATAGATAAATCTCCGGGTCCGGATGGCATACACCCACGAGTACTAAGAGAACTAAGTAATGTAATAGATAAACCATTATTTCTTATTTTTAGTGACTCTATAGCGACAGGGTCTGTTCCGCAGGACTGGCGCATAGCAAATGTGGTGCCAATATTCAAAAAGGGCTCTAAAAGTGAACCTGGAAATTATAGGCCAGTAAGTCTAACCTCTATTGTTGGTAAAATATTTGAAGGGTTTCTGAGGGATGTTATTCTGGATTATCTCAATGAGAATAACTGTTTAACTCCATATCAGCATGGGTTTATGAGAAATCGCTCCTGTCAAACCAATCTAATCAGTTTTTATGAAGAGGTAAGCTATAGGCTGGACCACGGTGAGTCATTGGACGTGGTATATCTCGATTTTTCCAAAGCGTTTGATACCGTGCCGCACAAGAGGTTGGTACACAAAATGAGAATGCTTGGTCTGGGGGAACATGTGTGTAAATGGGTTAGTAACTGGCTTAGTGATAGAAAGCAGAGGGTGGTTATAAATGATATAGTCTCTAACTGGGTCGCTGTGACCAGTGGGGTACCGCAGGGGTCAGTATTGGGACCTGTTCTCTTCAACATATTCATTAATGATCTGGTAAAAGGTTTACACAGTAAAATATCGATATTTGCAGATGATACAAAACTATGTAAAGCAGTTAATACAAGAGAAGATAGTATTCTGCTACAGATGGATCTGGATAAGTTGGAAACTTGGGCTGAAAGGTGGCAGATGAGGTTTAACAATGATAAATGTAAGGTTATACACATGGGAAGAGGGAATCAATATCACCATTACACACTGAATGGGAAACCACTGGGTAAATCTGACAGGGAGAAGGACTTGGGGATCCTAGTTAATGATAAACTTACCTGGAGCAGCCAGTGCCAGGCAGCAGCTGCCAAGGCAAACAGGATCATGGGGTGCATTAAAAGAGGTCTGGATACACATGATGAGAGCATTATACTGCCTCTGTACAAATCCCTAGTTAGACCGCACATGGAGTACTGTGTCCAGTTTTGGGCACCGGTGCTCAGGAAGGATATAATGGAACTAGAGAGAGTACAAAGGAGGGCAACAAAATTAATAAAGCGGATGGGAGAACTACAATACCCAGATAGATTAGCGAAATTAGGATTATTTAGTCTAGAAAAAAGACGACTGAGGGGCGATCTAATAACCATGTATAAGTATATAAGGGGACAATACAAATATCTCGCTGAGGATCTGTTTATACCAAGGAAGGTGACGGGCACAAGGGGGCATTCTTTGCGTCTGGAGGAGAGAAGGTTTTTCCACCAACATAGAAGAGGATTCTTTACTGTTAGGGCAGTGAGAATCTGGAATTGCTTGCCTGAGGAGGTGGTGATGGCGAACTCAGTCGAGGGGTTCAAGAGAGGCCTGGATGTCTTCCTGGAGCAGAACAATATTGTATCATACAATTATTAGGTTCTGTAGAAGGACGTAGATCTGGGTATTTATTATGATGGAATATAGGCTGAACTGGATGGACAAATGTCTTTTTTCGGCCTTACTAACTATGTATGTAAAGTCTGCAATCAATATGAAGCTAGTTCTGAATCATGACAGTGGGCAATGAGCCCCTTGTGAATATTCAGTGTATTTTTGGTGCTGTTCCCCCTCGGCACAACTGCCTAACATGAGGACTCTTCGGCTCGTAGTGTTCTCCTGCGTGCATTCAAGGTGCACTTCTGACTTCCTCCCGCCCTGCATAGTAAGCATGTCATTTGCACCTTTTCTGTGCGTCGGAGAACATAGTGGAAGTTAGTGACTCTTCGTCTCCTAAAAGAACAAAAATGAATCCCATACCCATAGAAGGGTGGAACACTGAAGAAGAGCGGCGGCAGTCGGAATGGGCACTCTCAGGATACAAGTCATATAATCGCCAGATTAAGGGTTTCTCCTGGGGTACACACAGGATAGCTTATTTTAAAAAGATACTTGAAAGTCTGGTTACTAGTGATAAGGGAGTGTACTCGTTGCTCGGGTTTTCCCAAGCACGCTCGGGTGATCTCCGAGTATTTGTTAGGGTTCGGAGATTTCGTTTTTGTTGATTCAGCTGCTTGATTTACAGCCATTAGCCAGCCTAAGTACATGTGGGGGTTGCGTGGTTGCTAGGGAATCCCCACATGTAATCAAGCTGTCTAGTAGTCGCAAATCATCTAGCTGCAGCAAGGAAAACTAAATTTCCGAACACTTACAAATACTCGGCGATCACCCAAGCGTGCTGGGGAAAACCCGAACGACGAGTATATTCCCTCATCACTACTGGTTACTCTTTACCATATTGGCTCTGAACAGCTTACAACTAGAGATGAGCAAAAACATGGTTCGGTGTCTACTTCGAGGCTCCGTGGCATGTGGATTAAAGCAGGGTGAACTCCTTCCACCGGCACTCTTGCAGTTACAGTAGGCTACCAGAATGCCTGTATTTTAGCGCTGACCACTGCCTTGGCCTGGCTGCCATGGGGGTACTGAAGTGGACCATGGACTAAGCTAGTGTGAATCTTTTTGCTCATCTCTACAACAGATGTGTTCAATGGTGGCACTGTGATAGATGTCTACCAGTTGGAATCCAGTCTGCACTCCTGAACTCTGTGGTGGTCACATCTAGGGATGAGCGTATAGAAATGACATTCATTTTTTATAAGATTTATTTCCCTGTATGTCTGTAGGGCTCTGTTACCAAATGTCTAGGACATGAAGACTAACTCTTTTCACAAGAATTTGGTTGTGATTATATTAAAATGAAAGAAGCTTCATATAACATGACTCATTTCGGCTTTATTGGAGCTTATTTCACGTTTAATACAAGAACAACAAAGAACATTTACACCGAACGATTGTCGCGAGCCAGCATTCCTAGCGACACACTTGTTTCACGATAAATGTGCAAAGTAAAAAAAGCTACCGATCACCCGACGGACAAGCTGCACAAAAGATCATCGTTCTCAGCAGCGTATTATCCTGTGTAATCAGGAATCGCACTGTTGAGAACAATAGCAGCCTGTATGTACTGAGCGAGCTACTGCAGATTGTTCAGTGCACATCTGAAGATGGGTCGGCCTGTGTAAGCAGGGTATTAAACACTGCCGACTGGCAAATGTTACAGGTCATCTTGTAGCACTCCTCATGCAGAATGAAAGAACCCTTAAATAACCTGCTAGTTGCATTAACTTGGTGAAGTCCCCTCACTAGCCTGTGTACTGACCGACACTAATTCGAAACTGCTGCTGCGGTGAAATCTTTAAGATGGAAATAGGTCCTTTTAATTATGTTTCTAATGACCTGGCAAGAAAGGAAAAAAAGCATTTCATGAAGCTCATGACTCACATTTAAGATGCATAGGTTCTAAATCTTGCAGCCCATGAATCCAAAAGGCTTTTCTTTTCAGGAGGTGAATGCGGTGACGCAGGAGGAGGCAGTGCTGGCAGGGAATAGAGCTGGAGTGACAGAGGCTTTAGAGCTACAGGTATGTGCAAAATAGTAGTGGTCTAACATCATTGCGTTTACTGTTTTAGCCCTTGTTCAGTGAGTAAAATGGGTCGTTCCAGACATTGTATCAAAGGAGTGAGAACTTTGATCAAGAAGTTGGTTTGAAAGGGAAAAACTTAAATGGCAAATAAAACCCAAAACGTGGTAGGAAAAGAAATACTACCATGCTACAGTCATTCTCTGACAGTGGCTTTTGCGCCCATGTGATCACGTGGCGCCGATGAGGTGTCATGACCGCTGGGAGTCTACAGAAGAGGCTGGCCTTCATAGGAGATCATGATTTATGCTACACAGGGCTGAAGTCCTATGTGTAGCACAGACAATCGCAGCTTCAAGTCTCCAAAAGAAACTATTTAAGCAAGCAAGAAAAAACATGTTTTAAAGAATATTTTTTAAAAAAAATCTAAGTTCAAATCACCCCCATTTTGCTCCATTAAAAATAACACAATAAAAAATACACATATTTGGTATCGGAAACGTCCAATCTAGCAAAATATAAAGTAAAATAATCCAAAACACCAAAATTAGATTTTTTTTTTTTTGGTTGCCGCGACATTGAAATAAAATGCAATAAGATGCAATAAAAGCACTGTATCAACCCCAAAATGGTATCAATGAAATTGGCAGCTCATTGCACAACAAATAAGCCCCAGATCATGAAAAATGGAGACGCGATGAGTCTTGGAAAATGGGGCCTTTTTTTGTTACAAACTTTGGATTTTGTTCAACCCTTAAATAAAAAATAACCTTTAAATGTTTGGTATCTGCGTACTCGTTATGACGTGGGGAATCACACTAGTAGGTCAGTTTTAGCATTTAGTGAACAGGGAAAGTAAAAAAAAAAAAAAAAAAAAAGCAAAACAAGAAATTGCCCGTTTTTTGCATTTTCACTACACTTGGATTTTTGTTCTGTTTTCCAGTACGCTATATGGTAAAATCAATGATGTCGATGAAAAGTACAACTCGTCCCACAAAAAACAAGACCTCATACTTCTATATTAATGGAAAATTTAAAAAAGTTATTGCTCTAGCAGAGGGCGCATCACCGCGAATGAAGGTAACTACAGGTCATTGACCTACATTACCTTCATTCCCCGAGGTTTTACAGCCACGAGCAGCGCTGCATTAGCAGAGCTCCTGGCTGTAAAATATTTTAACCCCTTCAGATGGATTTACATCGTGGGACGTTACAGATCATCGGAAGGTATGTATATTGTTGGTTTATTATGTTTCCTTTGTTACAGAGCGAGGGTCTTCAGGTGGTTTGAGAGAACAATAAAATATTCAAACAAACTATTCATTTCATTAAAATAATTTTTAATAATGTGTGTGTTTTTGTTAACCATTTCATGCTATTGGATTAATAATGGATACAGTGGGGCAAAAAAGTATTTAGTCAGTCAGCAATAGTGCAAGTTCCACCACTTAAAAAGATGAGAGGCGTCTGTAATTTACATCATAGGTAGACCTCAACTATGGGAGACAAACAGAGAAAAAAAAATCCAGAAAATCACATTGTCTGTTTTTTTAACATTTTATTTGCATATTATGGTGGAAAATAAGTATTTGGTCAGAAACAAAATTTCATCTCAATACTTTGTAATATATCCTTTGTTGGCAATGACAGAGGTCAAACGTTTTCTGTAAGTCTTCACAAGGTTGCCACACACTGTTGTTGGTATGTTGGCCCATTCCTCCATGCAGATCTCCTCTAGAGCAGTGATGTTTTTGGCTTTTCGCTTGGCAACACGGACTTTCAACTCCCTCCAAAGGTTTTCTATAGGGTTGAGATCTGGAGACTGGCTAGGCCACTCCAGGACCTTGAAATGCTTCTTACGAAGCCACTCCTTCGTTGCCCTGGCGGTGTGCTTTGGATCATTGTCATGTTGAAAGACCCAGCCACGTTTCATCTTCAATGCCCTTGCTGATGGAAGGAGGTTTGCACTCAAAATCTCACGATACATGGCCCCATTCATTCTTTCATGTACCCGGATCAGTCATCCTGGCCCCTTTGCAGAGAAACAGCCCCAAAGCATGATGTTTCCACCACCATGCTTTACAGTAGGTATGGTGTTTGATGGATGCAACTCAGTATTCTTTTTCCTCCAAACACAACAAGTTGTGTTTCTACCAAACAGTTCCAGTTTGGTTTTATCAGACCATAGGACATTCTCCCAAAACTCCTCTGGATCATCCAAATGCTCTCTAGCAAACTTCAGACGGGCCCGGACATGTACTGGCTTAAGCAGTGGGACACGTCTGGCACTGCAGGATCTGAGTCCATGGTGGCGTAGTGTGTTACTTATGGTAGGCCTTGTTACATTGGTCCCAGCTCTCTGCAGTTCATTCACTAGGTCCCCCAGCGTGGTTCTGGGATTTTTGCTCACCGTTCTTGTGATCATTCTGACCCCACGGGGTGGGATTTTGCGTGGAGCCCCAGATCGAGGGAGATTATCAGTGGTCTTGTATGTCTTCCATTTTCTAATTATTGCTCCCACTGTTGATTTCTTCACTCCAAGCTGGTTGGCTATTGCAGATTCAGTCTTCCCAGCCTGGTGCAGGGCTACAATTTTGTTTCTGTTGTCCTTTGACAGCTCTTTGGTCTTCACCATAGTGGAGTTTGGAGTCAGACTGTTTGAGGGTGTGCACAGGTGTCTTTTTATACTGATAACAAGTTTAAACAGGTGCCATTACTACAGGTAATGAGTGGAGGAAAGAGGAGACTCTTAAAGAAGAAGTTACAGGTCTGTGAGAGCCAGAAATCTTGATTGTTTGTTTCTGACCAAATACTTATTTTCCACCATAATATGCAAAAAAAATGATAAAAAAACAGACAATGTGATTTTCTGGATTTTTTTTTCTCAGTTTGTCTCCCATAGTTGAGGTCTACCTATGATGTAAATTACAGACGCCTCTCATCTTTTTAAGTGGTGGAACTTGCACTATTGCTGACTGACTAAATACTTTTTTGCCCCACTGTAGGTGTCAGAATTGACGCTTCTCCATTATTAATCTGGCTTAATGTCACCTTACAATAGCAAGGTGGCATTAACCCTTCATTACCCCATATCCCACCGCTACACGGGAATGGGAAGAGAGTGGCCAAGTTCCAGAATAGGCCCATCTTCCAGATGTGCCTTTTCTGTTGTGGCTGGGGGCAGATGTTTTTAGCCGGGGGGCAATAACCGTGGACCCTCTCCAGGCTATTAATATCTGCCCTCAGTCACTGGCTTTACTACTCTGGCGGAGAAAATTGCGCAGGAGCCCATGCCAATTTTTTCCGCCATTTAACCCTTAAATTTAATAGAGCGCCCAAATTTTGCACATAAACACTACTAACATTAGTAGTGTGGGATATGCAAAAAAAATGGGGATATGAGATGGTTTACTGTATGTAAACCATGTCTCAAATCATGTCGGGTTTAGGAAGAAGATAGCAAAAGCCGGCAATTGAATTACCGGCTTTTAAGCTATCTCGCGCTGGATGAAATATTAATATATATATATGTGTCTCAATGACATATATATATATATATATATATATATATACCTATTCTATGTGTACACATTTATTCTAGCTATTCTATTGAAGGCTGTCAGTGTGATTTTACTGTACACCGCACTGAATTATCGGCTTTTCTCTCTAACACCGCTGCGTATTTCTCGCAAGTCACACTGCTGGTCCGTGTGTAATCTGTATTTTTCTGGTCCCCATAGACTTTCATTGGCGGATTTTTTGCGCAATACGGTGACAAACGCAGCATGCTGCGATTTTCTACGGCCGTAGAAGACCGTATAATACAGATCAGTAAAATACGGCTGATAGGAGCTGGGGCATAGAGAAGCATTGTACCGTGTGCAATCCGTATTTTCAGCACCTCTCTTACGTCTGTAAAACTCGCTAGTGTGAGGCTGGCCTAAGGTTACAGGAACATTTCTTAGGGTCCATATCAAGTCCAAATGGATCAACTGCAGGATACATTTTTGGAAAGTACCTTCAGATTTCTTGGACTCAGGATCTTAGAAGAAAGATTAAAAACTAAGGAGTAGTGTTGAGCATTCCGATACCGCAAGTATCGGGTATCGGCCGATACTTGCGGTATCGGAATTCCGATACCGAGATCCGATATTTTTGTGATATCGGGTATCGGTATCGAATCAATAGGGATGTGTAAAATAAAAAATTAAAATAAAAAATATTGATATGCTCACCTCTCCGGCGGCCCCTGGACTTCACGCTGCTAACCGGGAGGCTTCTTTGTTTAAAAAGCGCGCCTTTCGGACCTGTGAATGACGTCCCGGCTTCTGATTGGTCGCGTGCCGCCCATGTGACCGGCACGCGGCCAATCAGAAGCCGCGACGTCATTCTCATTCACAAAACTGCTAATTCTAGGAATTGAGGACCTGCGAATGACGTCGCGGCCTCTGATTGGTCGCGTGCCGGTCACATGGGCGGCACGCGACCAATCAGAAGCCGGGACGTCATTCACAGGTCCGAAAGGCGCGCTTTTTAAACAAAGAAGCCTCCCGGTTAGCAGCGTGAAGTCCAGGGGCCGCCGGAGAGGTGAGCATATCAATATTTTTTATTTTAATTCTTTATTTTACACATCCCTATGGATCCCAGGGCCTGAAGGAGAGTTTCCTCTCCTTCAGACCCTGGGAACCATGAGAATACCTTCCGATACTTGATGTCCCATTGACTTGTATTGGTATCGGATATCGGTATCGGCGATATCCGATATTTTTCGGGTATCGGCCGATACTATCCGATACCGATACTTTCAAGTATCGGACGGTATCGCTCAACACTACTAAGGAGTCATCTGTCTCTGCGCCAGTCATACTGGAGCATCCGGCCTTCCTGGTAGATCCTGTTCATACTCTAGACCAGTGTTCCCCAACTCCAGTCCTCAAGAGCCACCAACAGGTCGTGTCTTCAGGATTTCCTTAGTATGGCCCAGGAGATGGAATCCTTGCCTGTATAGATGATAGAATTCTCACCTGGGCAATACTAAGGAAATCCTGAAAACATGACCCGTTGGTGGCTCTTGAGGACCAAACTTGGGGAACACTGCTCTAGACTGACGTTCAGATGTGGCAGATGACTGAGATCCTTAATGCTGTGTTCCATGACGTAAAAGGTTTTGCAATGTCTGAGGGATCCTGCCATCTGTTATTTCTATAATCTTTCATATCTTTGGTGAATTTAAGATGTTTTCTATGTTCAATGCCTTTTTTTACTTTCTCTCTCTGTTTTCTCGATACTAATCTTTAGTTCAGACAGATCTTCTGGATGAAGTGTGTCTTGTAGTTGTGTTACCATTGCAGTTATGGTAGTTTTTTCTTTAGATTCTCCTGCTAATTTCAGGCTTCCAGCTGTCAGTACCATTGAGGACATTTACTTAAAATATTGGCAAATTATGTACAGTAAGTTGGCAGCAGATAGAGTTGGTCACAGATGGACTCAAAAGCCACTCGGAAGTGTAAAACGCATCCAAATGCTGCCATAAAAAGTAGACGTACTATTCAGCCATGAACATTAAAGGCTTCTATTGTCTGGTCCAGCCACAAATGTGTCACTTTATTTCCAAAGTTTTGTGAATTGACTCTCAACTATTAATTTTAAGTTGATATTGACTTCACCTTGGTAAATTCATATTAAAAACATCATCCCATTGTTACAGCAAATGTTCATCAAGTATTCTACATTGTCATAAAGCTTTGACAGGAGTGTGCTTGTGTCTTCTATAATGTTACCACTTGATGGCGCTATTGTTCTACTTAATCACAATCTGTTCTTCATCTTGCTAAGTTCAATGTTACAGATACTCCAGGCTGCAAGACAAACTGTTGTTAAGCCTTTAATCTTACTCACCTTATTTGTACATTAGACAAGCAGGTGTAGTGAGCAAGAGGAACAACCTGTCACCATAAAAATGCCATCCGATCTACAGCCATCTTGTTATAGAGCAGGGAACCTGAGCAGATTGAAATACAGTATTGCGGGAAAAGATTCATTATAACTTGTGATTTGATCATTTATTACTCTTTCTGGCATTTTTGGGCCAGTGGCCGGTCCTTCCAGTGACTGACAGCTTTCTTTATATAACAATGCATGCAAAGACAGCTGTCAATCACTGATACGGCCGCCCACTGGACCCAAAATCCCAGAAAGAGAAAAGGTTAAAATGATGACAACACACGTTCGGTCTCACTCCCTCTAATATATAAATAATCACTCTGATATTGATCCATAACAGTAGGACGAGAACCATGCGAGTGTCATGCAAGTACAATGCGATTTTCCTCACATAGCATCTGTATGACATCCGTATGCAATTCGTTTTTTTCTCTGCAACTATTATTCTACAATCATTTGCAGGACCATTTACAGTGTTCTATGCTGGTAAGGTATCCATAAAAATCAGCATAGGGTGGTCCGTGTGCCATTTGTTTTTTTTTCTCGCACCCATTGACTTGGATTGGCAAGTCTTATCCGATACACGCAGTCAATCGCAGCATGCTGTGATTTTTTCCTCAGTCTGATTTCAGCTGATCAACAAATTGCAGATGAACACTGAATCAGTGAATGAAATTGGTGAATGACATTGCACCCTCCGAGTTTATATGCAAAAACTGTGTTGGCTACCTCTCCTCCGCCTCTTCCACCTACTCTGCCATGTCCACCTCCTGCTCCAGTTGGACCACTGTACCCTGGTTCTAGTTTGTTAGTTTTTTTTTTTTTTTTGCTAATTCTATGTTCCTTTAAGTTAGTTCCCTAAAGAAAACAAAAAAAAAAACACAAAAAACCCACTGTTGGATTACTCCTCCATTGTCACTTCCACCTACACCGCCACATCCACCTCCCCCACTTGGACCTCCACCTCCTCTTTCTAGATGTTTTTTGTTGCTAATTTTATGTTCTCTTAAGTTAGTTTCCTGGTTCTAGATTTCTATTTTTAATTTTGCCAATTCTAACTTGTTTTAAGTCAGTTCGATAAAAAGAACCAAAAAAAAATTAAAAAATACATAAAAAACAGTGTTGACTTACTCCCCCCTTGCCTCTTCTACCTACATCGCCATGTCCACCCCCACCTTTCACCTTCTCCACCTCTTCCTCCAGTTGGACATCTGCCTCCTGATTCAAGATTATTATTTTTTATTTCGGGACAGGACGTAACTCGAGGCAGGGACAGTATTAGGTTTCCATGTTCACTTTGTACCCGTGGCTGTGATAATACCCAAGGGTTTTTCTAATCGGCAACCATGTCTGTGGGAGTCATGTTCATTAAAAAAAATTGTTCTACTCTTATGCACCCATGTCTCTGATAGTACTTTGTGTAAAAACAAAAGTTCTAATCCTCAACCGTATTTGTGGGAGTACTTTGCCTAAAAAAAACTTCAAAAAATGAGCAAAGCATCAAATAGGGGATGTGGACGTCAAGTTCTTGTTTTTTACCATCTTGTTGTCTTTCTTGTTGTCTCTTAGGCTACGTTCACATTTGCGTTGTGCGGTGCAGCGTCGGCGACGCAACGCACAATGCAAATGTGAACGCATGCACAACGCAGCGTTTTGTGACGCATGCGTCCACTTTTGCATGGTTTTTGGCGCAGAAAAAACTGCATCATGCAGCGTCCTCTGCGCCCTGACGCATGCGCCACAGTGACGCATGCGTCACAAAACGCAAGTGCAACGCATGTCCATGCGCCCCCGTGTTAAATATAGGGGCGCATGACGCATGCGTCGCCGCGGCTGCGCCCGATGCAACGCTAATGTGAATGTAGCCTTATCAGTATCATCTGCTTGAAATGAGTGTTCATTCTGGTCACACACATCTCTTCTACAGCCCATATCTGGATAGCTTTCTTCCATACATTCTTTGACAGATTCATATTTTCTATGGCGATCTGTAGTGAGAAATTCATCAAAGCAGGCAAAATTAACTCATTTAATGTCCATTCGTAGTTTCACTGTACCATCCATGTGTGCGCGGTAGTTGTGTTACAGGGCCCCATCTTCCCATATTTTTAAAATTAAATCCACTTCACAATCTTTTAAAGTGAATCCCAAAATTTTTCATAGGTCACGTCAAATTTTTGCTTTTTGCCATCTTGTTGTCTTTCTTGTTGTCTCATATCGGTATCATCTGCTGTAAATGAGTGTTCATTCTGATCACACACATCTCTTCCATAGTCCATATCTGATAGCATTTTTCCATACATTCTTTGACAGTTTCATGTTTTTACTGTGATCTGTAGTGAGAAATGTATTTATTTTAAATCCAGAGCATTTTACAGACATTATCGGCATTGTCCCCATTAAGGATCACAATTTAGATTCCCTATCAGTATGTCTTTGGAATGTGGGAGGAAACCGGAGAACCCGGAGGAAACCCACGCAAACACGGGGAGAACATACAAACTCCTTGCAGATGTTGTCATTGGTGGGATTTGAATCCAGGACTCCAGCGCTGCAAGGCCGCAGTGCTATCCACTGAGCCACCGTGCAGGCAAAATTAACTCATTTAACTACCATTCGCTGTGTCGCTGTACCCGCCATTTGTGCGCGGTGGTGGTGGGATACTTTAGTGTGCGCTGTTGGAGCTGGAATTTCTGTGGACACTGGCCCTGAACCAAGAGCAAACAACATCAATTCAAATGTACTAGCAATAAGTAGCAAGAAAGAAGAACTTTGATTATCAGGCCACATGCACACGTTCAGTATTTGGTCAGTATTTTACATCAGTATTTGTAAGCCAAAACCAGGAGTGGGTGATAAATACAGAAGTGGTGACGTTTTTCTATTATACGTTTTCACTGATTATTCCACTCCTGGTTTTGGCATAAAAAGGGCACAAAAATAGGAAAAATCTGAAATGTAAAACGCATAAAAATTCTTTGAAGCTTCATACCAGGACATTTACGCCTCACCCCAGGAACACCTTATACTGCACAAAAATGCTTCTAAGAATGGGTGAGATTTGCAAAGGCTATACACTTTTTCAGCAAGACCCAGGATTGTCCTTATTAAGACTGTTGATAAGTATAAAAACAATATTATCCAAACTGATTTGACTATAGCGGCAAGGGAGGACCAGAAGGAGGCGAAAAATAAATATTTGGGTGCCCAGCTTCTAAAAGCTGTGTTCTACAGTGGGGAGCAGCAGTAGGGCACATAGATTACAATAGGCATCGTTATGGCACCCAGATTTGCCAAACAGGACACAACGTCTTGCGTTTTTTTTCCTCTCAAATTCCTTTTCCACAATGATATAAATTAGTTTCACTGAAAAGCGAGTTCCAAAAGCAAATGAGATCATCCAGGAGTATCATCCAGGAGTAGGCCTCCTCGACATAGTAAGCATATGGTCTGCCTTTATGATAAGTAAGCTTCTGGAGCTCAAAAACGAGGTTCTGTATTTCTTACATAGAAATACCCTATAGTTAAAGGGAGTCCGTCACCTCAAAAATGCATTTTAAATGGGCTATACAGCCTTGTACGGGACTTAGCCCTAATAAAAGCCATACTAGAACTGTACCTGTTCATGGTACAGTGCCGGAGAAAATAACTTTTAATTCATATATTAATTCAAATGAGGAGGCTTCACTACACCCTTGGGGTGGCCAAGACTTTGGTGCACCATTTATGTAGGCCCTTCCTCAGCTTCTGATTGACAGTGATTGCTTCTTAGAGGGAGCACTGTGTGAATGCTGCCGGCATCTGTGCAGCCGAGCGAGCGCAGCCGCTCACATTACCCTTCCTACACTTCCGAGTGTTTTCTTGTAGGGAGCGGCCTCAGAATGTGCATGGCTGCACATATTTAGGCAAAATTTGGCAGTGCTGGCTCTGGGAAGTGAACTCTGTCAATCAGAAGCGGGAAAAGGGCCCAAAATACAAATGAGGAGGCCTAATGGTGCACCAAACACTTGGCCACGCCAAGGGTGCATCAAATCCTCCTCATTTGCATATGAATTTAAAGTTATTTTCTCAGACACAGTACCAGTAACAGATACAGAGCCAGTATAGTTGTTATATGGGCTAAGTCCCTTACAATACTGTATAGCCCATTTAAAATGCATTTGGGGGTGATTTCATTATAAATCAATGTATTTGGAAATGCAAAAATAAGTCAGATTATCTTAAAGAGACCCACACAAAACTTGCTGTAAATAAGGGCCATGTTTGGATTTGAACTCAAATGGATTCTGTCGCCAGGTTATTGACAGAGACCCTGATTCCAGCAATGTGTCACTTACTGGGCTGCTTGGCGCAGTTTTTATTAACCCATTACTTGCCAAATTAAAAATTTTTACAAGTACGGATTTTTCAGAGAAGGGCGTCCTAATATTCACTTAAAAATGACAGTGACATGATTTCCTATTTTGAAAACATTAATTTTACAAACACAACACAAAAAATTGGAGCTAATTATAAAAATTATAGAATCTTAGTTGCTAGAAGCTAAAGATTAGGCGTCCCAAAAAAAGGACATTGGTAGATAATGGGTTAAATAACTGTTTTATCAGTAGTAGATTATCTAGTGCTAGTGGACTCGTAAATTTGCTGCCACATAGTCCTTCATATTCATAGGCTATGTATAACCTTGTCCCCACAACTGATTGGCAGCTTTTGCCTATGCACAGTGTACAGAGAAAGCTGCCAATCAGTGGTGTGGGCAGGACTCTTCAATTGCCCAAACCTTTTTTCTAAAGATAAGCAATTATCAGATGATTACTGTACCGTAGATGACATACAGGTGAAACCAGAAGTTTACATACAGTATGAAAAAAGACACATACCGTATATACTCGAGTATAAGCCGAGATTTTCAGCCCAAATTTTTGGGCTGAAAGTGCCCCCCTCGGCTTATACTCGAGTCACGGTAGCGGTGGGGTCGGCGGGTGAGGGGGTGAGGGCGCTGAGGTATACTTACCTAGTCCCAGCGATCCTCGCGCTGTCCCTGCCGCCCCACGGGCTTCTGTGCTGCAGTTTCTTCCTCTCTTCAGCGGTCACGTGGGACCGCTCATTACAGAAATGAATAAGCGGCTCCACCTCCCATAGGGGCGGAGCCGCTTATTCATTTCTCTAATCAGCGGTGCCGGTGACCGCTGATAGAGAAAGAAGCTGCGGCACCGAAGACAGGAGGGGACAGCGCGAGGATCGCCAGGACTAGGTGAGTATAGCATATTCACCTGTCCTCGTTCCAGCCGCCGGGCGCCGATCCATCTTCCCGGCCGGCGCCTCCATCTTCCCGGCGTCTGCGCTCTCTGACTGATCAGGCAGAGGGCGCGATGACGCATACAGTGTGCGCGGCGCCCTCTGCCTGATCAGTCAGAGCAGAGACGCCGGGAAGATGGAGGCGCCGGAACGAGACGCCGGGAGCTGCAATCAAGGGAGGTGAGTATGTGGTTTTTTTTTTTCTTTATTGCGGCAGCAGCGGCAGAGATTTATGTGGAGCATCTATGTGGCACAGTGAACGGTGCAGAGCACCGTATATGGCACAGCACAGCTATGGGGCACAGTGAACGGTGCAGAGCACCGTATATGGCACAGCACAGCTATGGGGCACAGTGAACGGTGCAGGGCACCGTATATGGCACAGCACAGCTATGGGGCACAGTGAACGGTGCAGAGCACCGTATATGGCACAGCACAGCTATGGGGCACAGTGAACGGTGCAGAGCACCGTATATGGCACAGCACAGCTATGGGGCACAGTGAACGGTGCAGAGCACCGTATATGGCACAGCACAGCTATGGGGCACAGTGAACGGTGCAGAGCACCGTATATGGCACAGCACAGCTATGGGGCACAGTGAACGGTGCAGAGCACCGTATATGGCACAGCACAGCTATGGGGCACAGTGAACGGTGCAGAGCACCGTATATGGCACAGCACAGCTATGGGGCACAGTGAACGGTGCAGAGCACCGTATATGGCACAGCACAGCTATGGGGCACAGTGAACGGTGCAGAGCACCGTATATGGCACAGCACAGCTATGGGGCACAGTGAACGGTGCAGAGCACCGTATATGGCACAGCACAGCTATGGGGCACAGTGAACGGTGCAGAGCACCGTATATGGCACAGCACAGCTATGGGGCACAGTGAACGGTGCAGAGCACCGTATATGGCACAGCACAGCTATGGGGCACAGTGAACGGTGCAGAGCACCGTATATGGCACAGCACAGCTATGGGGCACAGTGAACGGTGCAGAGCACCGTATATGGCACAGCACAGCTATGGGGCACAGTGAACGGTGCAGAGCACCGTATATGGCACAGCACAGCTATGGGGCACAGTGAACGGTGCAGAGCACCGTATATGGCACAGCACAGCTATGGGGCACAGTGAACGGTGCAGAGCACCGTATATGGCACAGCACAGCTATGGGGCACAGTGAACGGTGCAGAGCACCGTATATGGCACAGCACAGCTATGGGGCACAGTGAACGGTGCAGAGCACCGTATATGGCACAGCACAGCTATGTATGGGGCACAGTGAACGGTGCAGAGCACCGTATATGGCACAGCACAGCTATGTATGGGGCACAGTGAACGGTGCAGAGCACCGTATATGGCACAGCACAGCTATGGGGCACAGTGAACGGTGCAGAGCACCGTATATGGCACAGCTATGGGGCACAGTGAACGGTGCAGAGCACCGTATATGGCACAGCACAGCTATGGGGCACAGTGAACGGTGCAGAGCACCGTATATGGCACAGCTATGGGGCACAGTGAACGGTGCAGAGCACCGTATATGGCACAGCACAGCTATGGGGCACAGTGAACGGTGCAGAGCACCGTATATGGCACATCTATGGGGCACAATGAACGGTGCAGAGCACCGTATATGGCACAGCTAGGGGGCACAATGAACGGTGCAGAGCACTATATGGTTCACACCTATGGGGAAATATGAACGGTGCAGAGCACTATATGGCACAGCTATGGGGAAATAATGATCTATTTTTATTTTTGAAATTCACCGGTAAATGCTGCATTTCCACCCTAGGCTTATACTCGAGTCAATAAGTTTTCCCAGTTTTTTGTGGCAAAATTAGGGGGGTCGGCTTATACTCGGGTCGGCTTATACTCGAGTATATACGGTATTCATGTTTTTCTCAATATTTGACATGAAATCAGAATACACATTTCCCGTTTTACGTCAATTAGGATTACCATAATTATTAATATTTGTGAAATGCCAGCATAATGAGAGAGAGAATGTTTTAAGGCATTTTTATAACTTAGGTTTTTTGGCAACATCTGAGTTAATTAGAGACACACCTGTGAATGTATTTTAATAGGCACCTGAAACACACTGCTTCTTTGTGTAGCATCATGGGAAAGTCTAAAGAAATCAGTGCAGATATCAGAAAGAGAATGGTGGATTTGCACAAGTCTGGCTCATCCTTGCATACAAGCTCAAGATACCTGAAGGTGCCTCGTTCATCTGCACAAACAATTATACGCATATACAGACAAGATGAGAATGTCCAGCCATCATACAGCTCAGGAAGGAGATGGATTCTGTGTCCCAGACATGAGCATACTTTTGGTCCGACTTGTGCAAGGAGAAAAGCAAAAGACCTTGGAAAAGATGATGGCGGAAGCTGGTAAGATTGTGTCAATATCCACACTGAAACCAGGAAGAAGCCATTACTCCAAAAGAAACATAAAAAAAGCCAGATTGATGTTTGAAATGCACACAGAAACAAAGACCTTAATTTTTGGAGACATTTCCTGTTGTCTGATGAAACTAAAATTTAACTTTTTGTACATAATGACCATCATTACATTTGGAGGAAAAAAGGGAGAAGCTTGGAAGCCTAAGAAAACCATCCCAACTGTGAAACACCAGGGTGGCAGCATCATGTAGTGGGATGGGTTATTTTGCTGCAGGAGGGACTGGTGGTGGAGACTTCACAAAATAGATGGCATCATGAGAAAAGAAGAATATGTGGCAATACAGAAGCAACATCTCAAGACATCAAACATGAAGTTAAAGTGTGGGTGGAAATGGGTTTTCGAAATGGGCAATGACCCAAAGCATACTGCCGAAATGGTAACAAAGCGGCTTAAGGATAACAAAGTCATTGTTTTGGAGTGGCCATCACAAAGCCCTGATCTCAATCCTATTGAAAATTAATGGGCAAAGCTGAAAAGGCAGGTGCGAGCAAGGTGACCTACAAACCTGGATCAGTTACACCAGTTTTGTCAGGAGGAATGGGCCCAAATTCTGACAAACTATTGTGAGAAGGTTGTGGAAGGATATCCCAATCGTTTGACCCAAGTCATTCAGCTTAAGGGCAATATAACCAAATACTAATGAAGTGTATGCAAACTTGACTTTGCAGTAAGTAATAAAAATGCCTTAAAACATTCTGGCATTTGGCAAATATTAATAACTATGGTAATCCTAATTGACCTAAAACAGGAAAGGTTTATTCTGAGATATTGAGTAAAACATGCATATGTGTCTTTTTATATAGTGTTTGTAAACTTCTGGTTTCAACTGTATGAATGCTGCGAACAATCAGATGGCGAATCCCTGCGATCTGCTGATGGAAGAGCAACGTCCAAATGTACTCAGAGCACATAGATGAGATGTGGCTATGGGGAGAATATTTTGAAGACCCGCGTTGTTCTGCGCCATCAACGTATCCCTAAAAGTATCATTTAACATCACATTAGAAACTCCTCGTGATGATGGTTGGTATTTTTCTAGTCTCCTTTGGACATTTATCTGCTTATTCTACATCTACAGCTCATTTTAGAGGAGTTTCCTTCGGCACACTGTTGTACAGTAATAGCGAAGTCTTATGCCAAACTGTAGATGACATCACCTGAACTAATTTATATGTTGTCTAACTAATTAATCTCCTCATTTGTCTTCACATTTTTCCTCTGACAGAAAGTTTCACTCTGTTCATTTCTGATATGTAAAACCCATAACTCTCTAGAAAGAATTGGCCGGAGAGCTTCCCTCTAGGATAGTCAAAGCCCCAGTTAGTTAAACCATGCTTAAGTATTAAGGACTCCCTAATAAAAGAAAGTTCTGCCCGAGTGGTGTGAAGAGCTTAGCACGAGCAGAACTGCCTGGCATTGAATGAGCAGAGCTCAGTAAGCAGACATCCCCCTGCAGCTGTTATGAGAAACTGAGCTTTTCTAAGCATCGCCACCCATAGTTTGGCAAATACAATAGTGGCTGCACCTCCATTTTAATCTGCCTTAAAATGTTCTCCCATCTTGATCATGTCAGCAGCACCTTAGGCTGTAAGCACTTTGGTAATGGGACACCTTTCTGCTCAGACTCGCTGTTATTAATTAATGGATTTTTCTATTATTATTCTTCTTTTCTTTTTTTTCTTTTTTACCTGTCTCCTACAAATATATACTGTAGAGAATCGAAAGATATGTGCCACAAACGCAGCGGGCGAGCACGCCATGTGATATATACATTTGTTCCACATTTCTAACACATCATCTGAGCTTTGTAGAGAAGGAAAGTCCGCCTTTGTTAGTTTACGGAGCAGTCAATAAATTCACAGCATAGCATACCTGTTTTAAAGAAACCTTCTGCCTGGTGATTATTTCGAATGCTTTCAATAGCGGACCTTTCTCTTACAATAACAATAAAATTGCTTACGAAGGGCACAAAAGTCAGAAAACGTCTTACAGATTTTCACATGCAGTATTTATACGTTTTATTACAACATTTATTAATTTTTTTGTGTCTATTATTATTGTTTCAAATGTTATATATATTTTATATTTTTTTTTTATAACGTCACTGGTTTTATAGTGTATATACATTGATAAGTATGATATTCGAGCCCATTTATTAATCTCCAGTGCCATTATTTCTGATGCATTTTCTTTCGTTGTTCAAGGAGGTCTAGCCACGCACCATTAATTTATGAAGATAGTCCACCACTTTACGGCTGTGAAAGAACAATTGACAAATTTGACATTAAATTAATTAACAACCCTATTAATGAATTTGGGCAACGCTCCACTGAATAATAGACTGACCCAATCTCCATATAATGTGTCATTAGAGACTTTACCATGGGATTGGATATTCTTCTCCAAAATTACTTTGTATTAGGCCAGTGAATGTAATTTGATGTGAAGACTTCCTAAAGGATAAATAGTATTCCAGTAAGCTTTTTAACAGGAAAACTTTCAACATTTCTCCCTTAACGTAACAATATTATGACAAGCCAAAGAATAGATTGGACCTATTAGTTAACTATACTGCTTCCTGGTGCCATTTCTCCCCAGGTATTGTAAGCGATATGTCTGCACCAAGCCATTGCATAATTCATTTATGAAGATAGTCCACCACTTTACAGCTGTGGAAGAGCAGTGTCAGGTTTGACATTAAATTAATTAACAACCCTATTAATGAATGTGGGCAATGCTCCACTGAAGGATAGACTGGCACAATCTCCATACAGTGTGTCATTAGAGACTTTACCATAGGATTGGATATTCTTCTTCAAATTTACTTTGTATTAGGCCAGTGAATGTAATTTGATGTGAAGACTTCCTAAAAGGATAAATAATATTCCAATAAGCTTTTTAAGAGGAAAACATTCAACATTTCTCACTTGAAGTAACAATACTATGACAAGCCACAGGATAAATTGGACCTATCAGTTTACTATTGAGCTTCCTGGTGCCATCTCTCCCCAGGTACTGTAAGCGATATATATCTGCACCCTGCCGTTGTCATCATACAAAACATGATTAGAATAAGGTACTTTCTTTCATTACTTCATTGGGCTCATTCTGATGCTCTTGAATCCATTGTAGGTGCTTTTGTTGCTGAACAGTTGCCATCATGGTCACTCTGATTGATATGCATCTACATGGCAAGCTGTGATACTCTTTGTGCTTTGACACCTTTCAATCATACCAACAGTATGGCTAGGTTCACATTGCCTAAAGGTACCGTCACACATAGCGACGCTGCAGCGATACCGACAACGATCCGGATCGCTGCAGCGTCGCTGTTTGGTCACTGGAGAGCTGTCACACAGACAGCTCTCCAGCGACCAACGATCCCGAGGTCCCCGGTAACCAGGGTAAACATCGGGTAACTAAGCGCAGGGCCGCGCTTAGTAACCCGATGTTTACCCTGGTTACCATCCTAAAAAGTAAAAAAAAAAAAAACACTACATACTTACCTACCGCTGTCTGTCCTCGGCGCTCTGCTTCTCTGGTCTGGCTGTGAGCGCCGGGCAGCCAGAAAGCAGAGCGGTGACGTCACCGCTCTGCTTTCCGGCTGACCGACGCTCACAGCCAGAGCAGGAGGAGAGCAGAGCACAGCGCTGGAGGACAGACGGCTGTAGGTAAGTATGTAGTGTTTGTTTTTTTACTTTTAGGATGGTAACCAGGGTAAACATCGGGTTACTAAGCGCGGCCCTGCGCTTAGTTACCCGATGTTTACCCTGGTTACCAGCAAAGACATCGCTGAATCGGTGTCACACACGCCGATTCAGCGATGTCTACGGGGAGTCCAGCGACGAAATAAAGTTCTGGACTTTCTTCCCCGACCAGCGATCTCCCAGCAGGATTCTGATCGCTGCTGCCTGTCACACTGGACGATATCGCTAGCGAGGACGCTGCAACGTCACGGATCGCTAGCGATATCGTCTAGTGTGACAGTACCTTTAGAGCAGTCCGTTTAGTGCATAGCGCTACGGACTGCCCTAAAGCAATGTCCCAAAAGGGATCGCGTTTAGTGATCCCGCTAGCGCAGACACCCGATCTGCGCTAGCGAGGAACGGACCTCGGACGCTGCAAGCAGCATCCGCTGTCCATCCAAAACTAACGGGACATCGCTAGCGCGTGCCGAAAATAGCATGCGCTAGCGATGCGCTAGAGATCCGTTAGCAAATTGCCATCAATGGGTGCGCTAACGGATCCGTTGCATGGCGTTAATTGTGACAATTTTGCCATGTAACGGAGTCCTCTAGCGTTAACCCATTAACGCAATGTGAACCTAGCCTAACTCCTTCAGCAATTTTTGCTATAGAAATTCTTCCGTGGGATCAGACAAGACAGAAAGAAGTGAAGCACCATATCAAAAATATTGAGATAGGGGTCGGATGGTTTACACCCGAGTTTTGAAGGAATTGAGTACTGTGATAAGTTGACCGTTATATCTAATATTCCATTATCACAGGGTCTGTTCCAGGATCTGTGATCTATAGGCTGGTAACCTTACTCTGCATTGTGGGAAACATCTTTTAGGAGGTTCTGAGAGATCCTGATGTATATTAATAAAAATAATTACATAACCTAGTATCGGAATGGCTTTGTGAGGGATCGGACCTGCCACAATAATCTGAGCATTGTTTATGAAGAGGAAAGTTCCAAACTGGATTCGGTAAGACCTTGGATGTTGTGTGTCTGCACTTTTCAAAGGCATTTGATACTGTGCCACTTAACAATTGGTACATAAAATGAGAGCAAGGGGATTAGGAGAAATATGTTTAATTAAGTCAACCACTAGCTCAAAGATAGGAAAGAGAGAACGGTTATTAGTGAAAAAAAATCTATAGCTGGGTCACAGTTAACAGCAGTGTACCACAGGGGTCAGTAATGGACCCTCTTTTTATACCTTTATGAATTATCTTGTAGAGAAAATACAGAGTAGAATTTAAATATTTGAAGATAATACTATGTGCTGCAAGGTATTTATCAAAAAGAAGACTAAATGAATAATACAAAGGGATTTTTATTAAGCTGGTAGGTAACGAGGGGAACACACACAAATGGGTGCTTGTGAACAATTGTACCATATATATGGACATGAATAAAGTAAATTGCACCTTGAAAATATACTATATAAAAGTACAGTATATAGTGAAATAGAACACGCTCCCAATATATTTGAGAAAACTAAAAAATAGCTGACGGATAAATCATATTTGATAGACAATCATCTTGGATATCTCAGCTGGTCCATCTCCTTACAGGTGGATTTACAGAATACTAACAAAATAATACAAATACAAATTTAGATTTTTTTGGAGCACAACAGAAACAATGCAGTGACTAGAAATTTGCATAACTAATCAGAGTTGCAAGTCAAATTTATGAATGAAATACCCAAGATGATTGTCTATAAAATGATGGTGTTAGGGCTAGCGGAACGCACCGAGTAGAAATAGATATTTATTATAAATGGTGCGTTCGCAGCCCGGGGTCCACCGTGCAGGGAGAACCTGCTGCTAGTGAATGGTGGCACTGTTTGGCGGTATAGACTAGCTCTGTTACATCACAGAGCAGCCGCGAGAGGAAAGCACTGCGCCCTGTTAGCCTCACAGGAGCACAAGCTTACTGCCAAGCTGATAGCAGTCTGTGGTTATACAACATGCAATCTCCTCACCGGAGAAGCCGGTATTCTAGGGGCTTATTTCAGCCGGGTCCCAGAACACACTCATACAATCTCCTCACCGGAGGTGCCGGTATTCTAGGGGCTTATTTCAGCCGGGTCCCTGAACACACTTATGCATAACCACACTGGCGCAAAGCACATATGACTTGATACTAGCGCATGGCCGTGCGGCCATGCTAGCCTTAAATAGTTGCAGCATGTTTAGGACCTTACAAAGAAGGACCAATGGAGTGCTGCAGCACCTGAGCATGTGACCCTGAATCTCCACTGAGAGATCTCGCCCTGGGCATGCTCAGAGTGCAAAGCAGGATTTAGTCCTAGCAGCTACAAGGACCTTAGCTGCAGTATCTGATCATGTGACCCTCGATCTCCACTGAGAGATCTTACTCAGGGCATGCTCAGAATGTGAAAAGCAGGACTTAGCCCCAGAAGCGTCAGCTCGCTGCTGCCCAGCACTGACTTCAATGGGAGAAGCAGGAAACGCAGCAGTAACTCTTAGCACAGAGTCAGACTGAGTGAGACGCTGGGATCGACGTCCCCGCTAAGCAGGCTCCACTGTGGCAGGAGATGAATGGGAGACCGCAGCGGAGATGGCCCGAGATTCCCCCTGTGCAGAGGCAGGAACTCGACCCCTAACATTACCCCCCCTAGGGCCCCCCCTCCTTGGGCCTCGCTACGTTCGAAGGCAGCAATGAGCTGCAGAGCCCGAATGTGCTCAGCAGGCTCCCAGGACCTATCCTCAGGGCCGTAACCCTTCCAGTCCACCAAATAAAAATTTTTGCCACGTACCACCTTGCACCCAAAATAGCGTTTACCTCGTAATCGTCCGTAGACGAACCCGATGTCCCAGCAGATGACTCGGAAAACCGGGACATATACACGGGTTTCAAGAGGGACACATGAAAGGTGTCGGTGATACCCAGGCGTGGCGGAAGGGCCAAACGATAGACCACAGGATTAACCTGTTCGAGGACCTTGAATGGGCCCAAGTAGCGAGGAGCAAACTTAGTGGACTCAACTCGCAGCCTGATGTTACGGGCAGAGAGCCACACCAAGTCGCCAGGAGCAAAGGTCGGAGCGGGGCGCCGATGTGCATCGGTGGAGGACCGCATTCTCTCCTTGGAGGCCCGAATGGCATCCTGAGTGCGGTCCCAAATGTCCCGTGCCTCCACAGCCCAGTCTGCCACCCTGAAGTCGGCGGAAGACACGGGCATAGGCACAGGTACCCGCGGATGCTGACCATAGTTGAGGAGGAATGGCGTTTGTCCAGTGGAGTCAGCTACGGCATTGTTCAGTGCAAACTCTGCCCACGATAGCAAGGATGCCCAGTCATCCTGCCTGGCTGAAACAAAATGTTGCAGGTATGTGACCAAGGTCTGGTTGGCCCTCTCTACCAACCCATTCGTCTCGGGATGATATGCGGAAGAGAGGTTCAACTCAATGCTGAGAAGACGACAAAGCTCTCTCCAGAACCGAGACGCAAACTGGGGACCCCGGTCACTGACAATTTTGTCTGGCATACCATGTAGGCGGAAGATGTGCTTTATGAACAACGCTGCCAAGGCCCGTGCAGAAGGTAACCGTGGTAGCGGCACCAAATGCACCATTTTTGAGAAATGATCGGTGATGACCCAAATGATGGTACAGCCGCGAGACCTGGGTAAACCCACAACAAAGTCCATCCCGACCATCTCCCAGGGCCTATCTGCCACCGGCAAGGGATAGAGCAACCCAGCTGGCCTTTGACGAGGAGATTTATTTTTGGCACAGGAGACACACGCTTGAATATAATCTCTGACATCCCGGACCATATGTGGCCACCAGTATGTCCTCGCCAGTAGCTCAGATGTCCTCTTTGTCCCAAAGTGTCCACCCACCCTTGACGAATGAGCCCAAGAGAGAACCTCCGGTCGCAAATTAATGGGCACAAAAGTCTTGCCGGGAGGCACAGACTCAAGCGAAACCGGCGCTACGGTTCTCAGGCTCTCTGAAGGGACAATAAGCCGAGGCTCCCCCTCCTCCTCCTCAGATGACACAACAGAGCGAGAGAGAGCGTCTGCACGAATGTTCTTCTCCCCAGCGAGATAATGAAGGGTGAAGTGGAACCGGGAGAAGAACAAGGACCATCTGGCCTGGCGAGAATTTAGCCGCTGGGCTGTCTGCAGGTATAACAAATTTTTGTGGTCCGTGAAGACCTGAAAGGGAAAACGAGCCCCCTCCAAGAGATGTCTCCACTCCGAGAAAGCCAGCTTCATCGCTAGCAACTCCCTGTCCCCAATGGAATAATTCCTCTCCGCAGGTGTGAAGGTCTTGGAGAAGAAGAAGCACGGATGCTTCCGACCTTGAGCATCCTTTTGGAAGAGGACTGCTCCTGCGCCAACGGAAGAGGCATCCACCTCCATTATGAACGGCTTATCAACATCGGGACGATGCAAGATGGGAGCGCTAGCAAAACGGGATTTAATAGAAGAAAAGGCCCTGGAGACCTCTTCAGACCACAATTTGGGATTCGCTCCCTTCTTGGTGAGGGCTACCAAGGGAGCTACCAAAGTTGAGAAGTGGGGAATGAACTGGCGGTAATAATTAATGAACCCCATAAAGCGCTGCACCGCTTTAAGAGAATGGGGTTCTTGCCAGTCCATCACAGCCTGTAGTTTGGCCGGATCCATAGCCAATCCCTGGGCGGAGATGATATAGCCCAGGAAAGGTAAAGACTCCTGCTCAAACATACACTTCTCCAACTTTGCGTAGAGAGAATTTGCCCGTAAGAGGTCGAAGACTCTGCCAACATCTCTCCGGTGGGAGTCAATATCTGGAGAAAAGATGAGAATATCATCCAGATAGACTACGACCGAGGTGGAAAGCATATCCCGGAAGATGTCGTTGACAAAGTCTTGGAAAACGGCTGGGGCATTACAGAGCCCGAAGGGCATCACCAGATACTCATAGTGCCCATCTCTGGTGTTAAACGCCATCTTCCATTCGTCCCCCTCACGGATGCGAATCAGGTTATAAGCACCCCGCAGATCCAATTTGGTAAATACCTTAGCTCCCCTTAGCCTATCAAAAAGCTCAGAAATCAGGGGCAGCGGATACTTATTTTTAACGGTGATGGCGTTAAGACCCCTGTAATCTATGCAAGGACGTAATTCTCCATTCTTCTTCACGAAGAAGAACCCTGCCCCTGCTGGTGACACTGACTTCCTAATGAACCCTCTTGCCAAATTCTCCTGGATGTATTGGGACATGGCCTCCGTTTCCGGAAGAGAGAGGGGATAGACACGTCCCCGAGGAGGTTCTGCTCCAGGCAAGAGATCTATAGGACAGTCATAGGGGCGGTGAGGTGGAAGGGTCTCCGCAGCCTTTTTGGAGAAGACGTCTGCATAGGACCAATAGTATTTGGGGAGAGAAGAGAGATCTGCGGGTATCTCAGTGGTGGAAACCTGAACGCACTCTTTCACACATCTGCCCTTACAGGATTCACTCCAACCCAATATCCTCCCAGAGGACCACTCAATATATGGGGAGTGGAAACGGAGCCAGGGTATTCCCAGCAGAATCTCATCCATTCCCTCGGGAAGGACAGGACTCTATAGCGACAGGGTCTGTTCCGCAGGACTGGCGCATAGCAAATGTGGTGCCAATATTCAAAAAGGGCTCTAAAAGTGAACCTGGAAATTATAGGCCAGTAAGTCTAACCTCTATTGTTGGTAAAATATTTGAAGGGTTTCTGAGGGATGTTATTCTGGATTATCTCAATGAGAATAACTGTTTAACTCCATATCAGCATGGGTTTATGAGAAATCGCTCCTGTCAAACCAATCTAATCAGTTTTTATGAAGAGGTAAGCTATAGGCTGGACCACGGTGAGTCATTGGACGTGGTATATCTCGATTTTTCCAAAGCGGTTGATACCGTGCCGCACAAGAGGTTGGTACACAAAATGAGAATGCTTGGTCTGGGGGAAAATGTGTGTAAATGGGTTAGTAACTGGCTTAGTGATAGAAAGCAGAGGGTGGTTATAAATGGTATAGTCTCTAACTGGGTCGCTGTGACCAGTGGGGTACCGCAGGGGTCAGTATTGGGACCTGTTCTCTTCAACATATTCATTAATGATCTGGTAGAAGGTTTACACAGTAAAATATCGATATTTGCAGATGATACAAAACTATGTAAAGCAGTTAATACAAGAGAAGATAGTATTCTGCTACAGATGGATCTGGATAAGTTGGAAACTTGGGCTGAAAGGTGGCAGATGAGGTTTAACAATGATAAATGTAAGGTTATACACATGGGAAGAAGGAATCAATATCACCATTACACACTGAATGGGAAACCACTGGGTAAATCTGACAGGGAGAAGGACTTGGGGATCCTAGTTAATGATAAACTTACCTGGAGCAGCCAGTGCCAGGCAGCAGCTGCCAAGGCAAACAGGATCATGGGGTGCATTAAAAGAGGTCTGGATACACATGATGAGAGCATTATACTGCCTCTGTACAAATCCCTAGTTAGACCGCACATGGAGTACTGTGTCCAGTTTTGGGCACCGGTGCTCAGGAAGGATATAATGGAACTAGAGAGAGTACAAAGGAGGGCAACAAAATTAATAAAGGGGATGGGAGAACTACAATACCCAGATAGATTAGCGAAATTAGGATTATTTAGTCTAGAAAAAAGACGACTGAGGGGCGATCTAATAACCATGTATAAGTATATAAGGGGACAATACAAATATCTCGCTGAGGATCTGTTTATACCAAGGAAGGTGACGGGCACAAGGGGGCATTCTTTGCGTCTGGAGGAGAGAAGGTTTTTCCACCAACATAGAAGAGGATTCTTTACTGTTAGGGCAGTGAGAATCTGGAATTGCTTGCCTGAGGAGGTGGTGATGGCGAACTCAGTCGAGGGGTTCAAGAGAGGCCTGGATGTCTTCCTGGAGCAGAACAATATTGTATCATACAATTATTAGGTTCTGTAAAAGGACGTAGATCTGGGGATTTATTATGATGGAATATAGGCTGAACTGGATGGACAAATGTCTTTTTTCGGCCTTACTAACTATGTTACTATGTTACTATGTTACTATGTGAAAAAAAGGGAAACTATCTCCTGGTGGGATGAGGACATAGCTAACGTGAAAGGGACAGTCTGGTGTGTGATCTGAGATGGAAGTGTTGACCCGTTCACTACTCTGACAGTCACCGGTTTGGCGAGCATCACCAGAGGTATTGCATGGCGCAGAGCAAAAGCCGAGGACATGAAATTCCCCTCAGCTCCGGAGTCCACACAAAGCTCGACTGTCAGAGAGTGAGAGCCTAATATGATTGTCCCCTTGAAGGACAGCTTGGAGGAAAAAGCCGCTGTGTCTAGAGAACCTCCTCCAAGGATCACTAGACACGGTCGTTTACCCAACCGCCGTGGACATTTATTGGCATAATGTCCCTCTTGTTGGCAATTTCTGCAAACCACGGGTACTCAAGCGGTCCGAGACTTAGGTCCCGCTCGAGAGACCTCCATGGCCTCATGGGAGTCGGACGCCTGAACGGAAGATTCTAGAGGTCTGGCAAAGGTGGGAGCCAGCCGAAACCTCTGCCTACACTGGGCCCGCTCCAACCTCCGCTCGTTAAAACGGAGGTCGATGCAGGTAGATAGAGAAATAAGCTCCTCCAGTGTGGCGGGAATCTCCCTGGTGGCCAAGGCGTCCTTCACATGGTCTGCCAGTCCTCTTCAGAACACCGGAATAAGGACTTTATCCGGCCACTCCAGCTCCGAGACCAGAGTCCGGAATTGAACGGCGAACTGGCTGACCATGGACGAACCCTGGGTTGTAGCCAACAATTGGAGCGCGGTATCGTGGGTGACACGAGGTCCCAAAAAGACCTGTTTCAGAGCGTCCAAGAAGAGAGGAGCACTCTGTACCACACGATCATTGCGCTCCCATAGCGGCGTTGCCCACTCCAACACCCTGCCCGATAAAAGGGATAAAATAAATCCCACTTTCGCCCGTTCTGTAGGAAAACGTGCAGCCAGAAGCTCAAGATGTATGGAGCACTGACTCACGAATCCCCGACATTGTTTACTGTCACCAGCAAACTTGTCTGGAAGCGGGAGACGGGATAAAGTCGGAGCAGGGATGGCAGAGGACAAACTGGCTGCAGCTACACTTGCAGCCTGAACAGCGACTGCGGTAACATTCACAGCTGAGGTTGTGCGCTCGAGAGCCGCCAACCTACCCTCCAGCTACTGGATGTACTGCTGTAAACGCTGACCGTCCGCCATTTACTAGCCAGACCCTGGCGCTAGTATACTGTTAGGGCTAGCGGAACGCACCGAGTAGAAATAGATATTTATTATAAATGGTGCGTTCGCAGCCCGGGGTCCACCGTGCAGGGAGAACCTGCTGCTAGTGAATGGTGGCACTGTTTGGCGGTATAGACTAGCTCTGTTACCTCACAGAGCAGCCGCGAGAGGAAAGCACTGCGCCCTGTTAGCCTCACAGGAGCACAAGCTTACTGCCAAGCTGATAGCAGTCTGTGGTTATACAACATGCAATCTCCTCACCGGAGAAGCCGGTATTCTAGGGGCTTATTTCAGCCGGGTCCCTGAACACACTCATACAATCTCCTCACCGGAGGTGCCGGTATTCTAGGGGCTTATTTCAGCCGGGTCCCTGAACACACTTATGCATAACCACACTGGCGCAAAGCACATATGACTTGATACTAGCGCATGGCCGTGCGGCCATGCTAGCCTTAAATAGTTGCAGCATGTTTAGGACCTTACAAAGAAGGACCAATGGAGTGCTGCAGCACCTGAGCATGTGACCCTGAATCTCCACTGAAAGATCTCGCCCTGGGCATGCTCAGAGTGCAAAGCAGGATTTAGTCCTAGCAGCTACAAGGACCTTAGCTGCAGTATCTGATCATGTGACCCTCGATCTCCACTGAGAGATCTTACTCAGGGCATGCTCAGAATGTGAAAAGCAGGACTTAGCCCCAGAAGCGTCCGCTCGCTGCTGCCCAGCACTGACTTCAATGGGAGAAGCAGGAAACGCAGCAGTAACTCTTAGCACAGAGTCAGACTGAGCGAGACGCTGGGATCGACGTCTCCGCTGAGCAGGCTCCACTGCGGCAGGAGATGAATGGGAGACCGCAGCGGAGATGGCCCGAGATTCCCCCTGTGCAGAGGCAGGAACTCGACCCCTAACAGATGGTAGTCTTAAGTTCAAAGCAGTAGTGGATGGTGAGATATGGAACCTGAAAGTCAAAAGTTCAAAACATTGTTACTTTTTTGCTCATCAGTGTGTTGTTATCAATTGAGCCTGTTGCTATCCTTGATTTTTATTAATCTGCTTTCTCAATTGGAATGGAATAATTGTTTCTAGGGGTTCTTTTAGCGCTTTGATATCTATTTTTTTTTAACTATTGATCGTTGTAATCCATTTCTTGAAAAAAAGGAGTCAGATCCTGCGAATGATGCTCATGTTGATGGGCAGTATTGCATATTTGTTTTATCCTGAAGAACTGTTCCACTGTGATTCTTCATACTGTGGAGGGAAGATGAGCAGAATTGGCATGTAACAGTGAATTTAGAAGAAGACATCAAGCTCAGTTTTTTTTAAATATCTAAAAAATCCAAACCTCTGCCACTTTTGTATGTTAGTCTGATGTTACTTTCATTTTAATTCAATCCATACTTAAAAGTCTGTATTTCACTGGTGTTCCCAAAAGAAAATTACATTGTCATTTTAGTGCATTAAGTTTTGGACATTTACAATCCCCATAACAGGTTGGCGTATGAGGAGGCACAAATGGCTCCCAACGCAGTGCTTGTATTGGTCTCTGAATTCAAAATAATTTTGTTAAGGATCAAATTCAGCAATATCAATAATTTACATAAACCCTGTTTCAAATTGCTGTCTGTAAAACAGCAGGATAATGCCCTCATGCCATAATTATGTGTACATGAACTCTACAATTGCTGCGTCTAAGATGAAATTGTCCAACAGCGGTGTCATTGAAGGGGTTGCTTGGCCTTAGGGTACAAGTATGCAGTCATTCTATGTGTATCCTCAAAGAGCGCAGGATTAAATTTGATTGCATATGACCATAATCACACCGAGGAGTGGTGTGCGATCTGAAGAAAGATGGTACAACCCCTTTAGAAATGTAAATGGTTAATGGTTTTAATGGTATGTGATGTATTGTACTGTGCAAAAAAAATGTAGGCAGGCAATGAAAAAATACTGAAAATTAAGAAATAATAGAAGTGTTAATCCTTTATTTTTTTTATCAATTTCACAATTAACAAAATGCAAAGTTAATGAACAAAAGAGAAATCTAAATCAAATCAATACTTGGTGCATCCACGCTTATTCTTCAAAATAGCATCAGTTCTTGGTACATTTGCACAAAGTCTTGGATTTTATAAGATTATAGTCAGTTTGGGCACCCCTTGTCAAAATTACCATATTTTTCGGACTATAAGGCTCACCGGACCATAAGATGCACCCCAAATTTACAGAAGGAAAATAGGGAAAAAAATTAATGCGTCAAATGGGGGTCTGTCTTACAGTTCGTATTCAACTTACCAGGGGGAATTGGCAGCACTGGTGGCGCGGGGTCACAGGAGGTGTTCGCTGGTGCGGCAGATTTGGCGGTGCTCTGATGACATTTTGTGAAAGCCAGGAGCCCCCTGCACATCCATTTCTGCAATGCGGTGGCCTCTGAGAAATCTCATCCCAGGCTGGTTCTGCGATGCTCGGTGGTGCGGGGGATCCGTTCACATTTTGTGAAAGCCCGGTTCCGAGATCTTAATCTGCGCATGCTGCGCCTCTTGCAGCCATTTTTCCGGAGGCCACCACATTGCAGCAGTGGATGCGTGGGGGCTCCGTGCTTTCACAAAATGTCGGCGGAGTCCCCACACCACCGAGCACTGCCGACCCAGCCTGGGATGGGAGTCAGATCATCGGTCTGCAGTGTCAGATCACTCTACACCCCCTCTTTCCAGCTAAGGTCTGGGAGAATCGCCTGACTCCTGCTGCTGCCACACTCCTGGTAAGTACATTCAGACTATAAGGCACCCTTATATTCCCCAAAATATAATAGTCTGAAAAATACGGTACTGTTATTTTGAACAGTTAAGCAAGATGAAGATGAAATGATTCCTAAAAGGAATAAAGTTAAAGATGACACATTTACTTTCTATTTTATGCAAAAAATATATATTTTCATCTTTTATATTTTATCTACATTTTAAAAATTACAAAAAGGAAAATGGTACCTTCATGGTTAATACCTAGTTGCACCCCCTTTTGAAAATATCACAGCTTATAAACACTTTTGTAGCCAACCAAGAGTCTTCAATTCTCGTTTAAGGGTTTTTCAGCCATTCTTCCTTGGAAAATTCTTCCAGCTCTATGAGATTCCTGGGTCATCTTGCATGCACTGCTGTTTTGAAGTCTAGCCACAGATTTTCAATGATGTTCAGATCAGGGGACAGTGAGGCCCATTGTAAAACCTTCAGCTTGCACCTTTTGAGGTAGTCTATTGTGGATTTTGATGCGTGCGATACTCCATATGTGGGGGGGGAACCACTGTTTGGGCGCACAGCAGGGCTCAAAAGGGAAGGAGCGCCGTTTGACTTTTTCAAGCTAAAATTAGCTGGAATTGAGATTGGACGCCATGTCGCGTTTGGCGAGCCCCTGAAGTATCTAAACAGTGGAAACCCCCCACAAGTGACCCCATTTTGGAAACTAGACCCCCTAAGGAACTTATCTAGATGTATGGTGAGCACTTTTATCCCCCCAAGTGCTTCTCAGAAGTTTATAACGCCCGGGCGTGAAAATAAAAAATCGTATTTTTTCCACAAACATGATCGTTTCGTCCCCAATTTTTTATTTTCACAAGGGTAACAGAAGAAATTGGACCACAAACGTTGTAGTCCAATTTGTCCTGAGTACACTGATAGGAGAACGCAGCTAGGGCGTATAAATAGAATAGGCCGTGTCTATATCCTCTGGATTAGAAATGGAAATAGCTGTGGAGGATATCCACTTAATAAAATGTAACTTTTAATATATATAAATAAATAAAAAACTCGGATCCTAACCAACACATATATAGACATTAAACCATGTGCTCAAGTGAATCAGTGCGCAAGATAAAAAATTGGAGCGGTCTTACCAATTAGACGGACATAGAAGTACTCCCTCACGCTTCTGTCAGGGGAGTGGTATCAAAAATAAGCATTGGACTGGAGGGTAGGGGAAAGATGTGTCACTGCTATCTTCCCTGTAAAACCCCCCTAAGAGCTCCTGCCCTAACAAGGACAGGCCCCAAATAAGTCCTACTATGGACACCCACCAACCAACGAAAATGCAAAATAAATGCAATGTCTCTATATCTCCCAACGCGTTTCAACTCCAATGAGGGAGAATCATCAGGGGAGTTGTATTCAATGCGATGCAAAAACCAGTGGGTCTGTTCAAATAGTCCAAAAAAAAGGTTCAGTCACATGGAATCCATATAGGTCCATGAAAGTCCGTGTCCTCAAGGGATCCGCAGTGGCAAGGAGTCCCAATACACAGTCCCCAGGTATCGGCTGTGTCCGCAACTTGGGCACTGATTCACTTGAGCACATTGTTTAATGTCTATATATGTGTTGGTTAGGATCCGAGTTTTTTATTTATTTATATATATTAAAAGTTACATTTTATTAAGTGGATATCCTCCACAGCTATTTCCATGAGTACACTGATACCCCATATGTGGGGGGAACCACTGTTTGGGCGCACAGCAGGGCTCAGAAGGGAAGGTGCGCCGTTTGACTTTTCAAGCTAAAATTAGCTGGAATTGAGATCAGATGCCATGTTGCATTTGGCAAGCCCCTGATGTGTCTAAACAGTGGAAACCCCCCACAAGTGACACCATTTTGGAAACTAGACCCCCTAAGGAACTTATCTAGATGTGTGGTGAGCACTTTTATCCCCCAAGTGTTTCTCCAAAGTTTATAACGCCCGGGCGTGAAAATAAAACATCGTATTTTTTCTCACAAACATGATCGTTTAGTCCCCAATTTTTTATTTTCACAAGGGTAACAGAAGTAATTGGACCAAAAAAGTTGTAGTCCAATATGTCCTTAGTACACCGATACCCCATATGTGGGGGAACTACTGTTTGGGCGCACGGCAGGGCTCAGAAGGGAAGGAGCGCCGTTTGACTTTTCAAGCTAAAATTAGCTGGAATTGAGATTGGACGCCATGTCGCGTTTGTCGAGCCCCTGATGTGCCTAAACAGTGGAAACCCCCCACAAGTGACCCCATTTTAGAAACTAGACCCCTAAGGAACTTATCTAGGTATGTGCTGAGAATTTTTAACCTCTAAGTGCTTCACTAAAGTTTATAATGCCGGGCGTGAAAATAAAAAATCCTATTTTTTCCCACAAAAATGATTTTTTAGTTTCCAATTTTTAATTTTCCCAAGGGTATCAGGAGAAATTGGACCCAAAAAGTTGTTGTCCAATGTACACTGATACCCCACATGTGGCAGGAAACTTCTGTTTTGGTACACTTCAGGGCTCGGAAGGGAATTCGAACGTTTTGGAATGCAGACTTTGATGGAATGGTCTGCGGGCGTCATGTTACGTTTTCAGAGCCCCTGATGTGCTTAAACAGTAGAAATACCCCACAGGTGACCCCATTTTGGAAACTAGACCTAAAAAGGAACTTATCTAGGTGTGTGGTGAGAATTGTGAACCCCCAAGTGTTTCACTAAAGTTTATAATGCCCGGGCGTGAAAATAAAAAATCCTATTTTTTCCCACAAAATGATGTTTTAGTCCCCAATTTTTAATTTTCCCAAGAGTAACAGGAGAAATTGGACCCCAAAAGTTATCGTCCAATTTGACCTGAGTATGCTGGTACCCCATATGTGGGAAAAAATACTGTTTGGGCACACGTCAGGGCTCGGAAGGGAAGTAGTGACGTTTTGGAAAGCAGACTATGATGGAATGGTCTGCGGGCATCATGATCCATTTGCAGAGCCCTGAATGTGCCTAAACAGTTAAAAAAGAACCCCACAAGTGACATTTTGTAAACTAGACCCCCAGTGAACTTCTCTAGATGTGCCCCCTTTTTGAAACTAATCTACTGTTTCCTGTAAAGTAAATTAGTAGCGCATGGAGGTGTACAATTTGAAGCAATCCTTCATACACAGGCCAGTTTTCTCGGGGCAGGTGTCGCATTGATAAATGGTGTCCTTGCATATTTCCCTTTTGCAACACCCTTGGCACATTTTTTGCGACTTACCTCTTTTTCCAGTTTTTGGGACCTCCCCCGGGAAATGCTGACCTGGTACGATACGAGCACCTTCAGTTCCAGAAGTACTGGGGCCAGCTCCTTCCCTCGTGCCAAATATCAGGGCCTTAACCACTACCTTCTGGAACTGAAGGTATGACGTGTCGGTGTGGCGTGCACATCGTGACAGCAAGAAAGCGTTGAGCATTGCCATTTGTACGATGTACACATTCAGCTTTTTGTACCACACCTTGGCCTTTCTCAAAGCACTGTACGGTTGGAGGAGTTGATCAAAGAAATCAACTCTCCCCATGTTTTTGTTGTACCCCAGTACACAGTCCGGTTTGCTGACCTGTGTAGAGGTACTCTGTACAGTGCTGAGGGCACTGCCATCACCGTGTATGGTGGTCAAGAGAAGGACATCCCTCTTGTCCTTGTACTTGACCACCAGCAGGTGGTCGCTACATTGGACTCTGCTGTCACCCCTTCTGAGCATCTGTCCAAGTAGCGTTTTCGGGAGGCCTCTCTGATTTTTGCGGACAGTACCGCAGGCTGCGGTACCTCGCGCAGAGAGGGATTTGAAGAGTGGGATGCTGGAATAAAAGTTATCAGTGTAGAGGTGATAACCTTTATCCTGCAGTGGGTGCACCAAATTCCACACAATTTTCCCACTAACTCCCAGGACAGGGGGACACTCAGGGGGTTCAATCCTGTTGTCCTTCCCTTCATAGACTCTAAAGCTGTAGTGGTAACCTTAGGTACTCTCACACAGCTTGTAGAGTATGATTCCATACCTGGCCTTCTTGCTGGGCAGGTACTGATGGAATCTGAGCTGCCCCTTAAAATGAACCAAGGACTCATCCATGCAGATGTCCCTTTTGGGCACGTACACTTCACCAAACTTTTAGTTGAAGTGTTCGATGACAGGCCGAACTTTGAACAGACGGTCAAAGTTGGGGTCATCTCGTGCGGGACACTGTGCATTATCAGAATAATGCAGGAACTTGTGGATGGCCTCAAAACGCGTCCGGACCATGACCATTCGGAACACTGGAGTGTTGTATAAAATATCAACACTCCAATATTGCCGAATTTCTGGCTTATTCAGGAGCATCATATGAAGGACCAGGCCCCAAAACTGCATAATTTCAACTGCGTCTACAGGAGACCAGTTAGAATATGATGAACCGGTGTTTTTCCTCAGAGAAAAAGACTTTGAAAAAGTCTATTTCTGTGAGGCCGGTGGTGTCAAACTTGATTCCTGATTCTGCCACAAAATCACGAATCAGTGGCTTGTAATTTTTGGGGGGCGAGGTCCAAAAGGTCCGAAGAGGGGCGCGTTGGTTCATCTTCAGGAGTGGGCGCTGCTTCATCTTCATCTATGGTGGGCGCTGCTTCAGTCCTGCGACGTCTGCGTGGCGTTTCCGCAGGACCTGAGGAGGAAGATGAGGACGAGGAAGAATCTGAAGAGTAAAGGAATGTGGGATCCTCTCCCTCGCTATCAGTGTCAGAGGCAATGAAAGAATATGCCTCCTCCAATGAATAGTGCTGTTGGGATGAACGTGACTGGTGGGACATTTTTTGTCGTGTGAATATGGTGCTTGGGTGTACTTTATTTATAACTGTATGTGTGTGTGTAGGGGGGATAGTGATTGGTGCAAACTTGTCTGAAAAAGAAAAAGCTGAAAAAAAAGCAAATTGGGAGAAAAAAATGCCTGAGAAAAAAAGTCTAAAACAGCAGGCCCTAGCTCTAAGTAAACAGCGTCAGTTATCAAAGTTTAGCGGCTGCTGGGTGTGCGAACGGGGATGTGGGAAAAAAAACAAACAGAAGGCACTGTTAGATGTGGCTGCTGGGTGCGTGCACAGGGATTTGGAAACAAAAAAGAAAATGGAAGGCACGGGTTAGATGTGGCTGCTGGGTGCACGCACAGGGATGTGGAAAAAAAGAAAACGGAATGAACGGGTTAGACACGGCTGCTGGGTGCACGCACGGGGATGTGGAAAAAAAGAAAACGGAAGGCACGGGTTAGACGTGGCTGCTGGGTGCGCGCACGGGGATGTGGAGAAAAAAAGAAAACGGAAGGAATGGGTTAGACGCGGCTATTGGGTCCGTGCACGGGGATGGGGAGAAAAAAAGAAAATGGAAGGCTCGGGTTAGATGCTGCTGCTGGGTGCGCACATGGGGATGTGGGAAAAACAAGAAAACCGAAGGCACTGGTTAGACGCGGCTGCTGGGTGCGTGCACGGGGATGTAGAGAAAAAAAATGGAAGGTTCGGGTTAAATGTGGCTGCTGGGTGCGCGCACGTGGATGTGGAGAAAAAGAGAATGTAAGGCACGGGTTAGATGCGGCTGCTGGTTGCGTGCACGGGGATGTGGAGAAAAAAAAAGAAAACAGAAGGCACGGGTTAGACGCGGCTGCTGTGTGCGCGCACGGGGATGTGGAAAAAAAAAGAAAACGGAAGGCACGGGTTAGATGCGGCTGCTTGGTGCGCACACGGGGATGTGGAGAAAAAAAAGAAAACGTAAGGCACGGGTTAGACGCGGCTGCTGTGTGTGCGCACGGGGATGTGGGAAAAAAAAAGAAGACGGAAGGCACAGGTTAGACGCGGATGCTGGGTGCGCGCACGGGGATGTGGAAAAAAATAGAAAACGGAAGGCACGGGTTAGACGTGGCTGCTGGGTGCGCGCACGGGGATGTGGAAAAAAAAGAAAACGGAAGGCACGGGTTAGACGCAGCTGCTGTGTGCGTGCACAGGGATGTGGAAAAAGAAAACGGAAGGCACGGGTTAGACGGGGCTGCTGGGTGCACGCACGGGGATGTGGATAAAACGAGAGATCGGGCCAGAATTGGGGATCAACACTTGCGGTTTTAGTCTCTCTTCTTTCTTCTGTCTTCTTTCTTCTGTCTTCTTTCTTCTGTCTTCTTTCTTCTTTCTTTAGCAAGAATTGTGGTGTCACAGGCTACTGTGGAACCACAAGTCCCAGCACAGGAGGGGATCTGGCAGCGTGACCGCTCTGCAGGAATCCTCAACTAGTGTGAAGATTCCTGCAGAGGAGTCAGACTGGTCAGGGAGAGGTGAGAGACAGGTCACAGAGCGGTCATACCGCTGCTATGACCTGCCATTGATGATCACATCGATCCCACCAATCAGAGGTGGCTCTGGTGATGCTGGTGTTGCTAGGCACTGGCCTATGATCGGAGCTCACAGCACCAGCAGGTGACCGGCAGGTCACCATCGGGGCACAGCGCGGTCACACAGCTGCTGTGCCCTGCGATTGGCACGATGATCACATCGATTGCGCCAATCAGCTGCAGGCTCTGGCATAGGATCGGTGCTACCTGGATCGGTGCTGTGATAGCACCAATCCAGGCAGTTACTGACAGGCACGATCGATTTGATTGGCGCGATCGATGTGATCATCGATCGCGCCAATCCGGGGGGTTTTGGCCGATGCCTGGCGTTGCCAGGCACCGGCCTAGGATCGAGTACATTGGTACTCAATCCTAGCCTGGGACCTCACTGTTTCAGCCAATCTGATTGGCTGAAACAATGAGAAAGGCTGTGATTGGCTGTTCAGACTTCAGCAGCCAATCACAGTGATCGGGAGGTCGGATGGGGAGGACACAGCCCAGGATGCCTACACCATCTTCCTCCAGGTAAGATGGCGTCGGAATTTTATTGCGATCACCGCGACTTAAGTCGCAGTGTCGCATTAAAGGGCATGATGTACTATTCCGTCCATGTGAAGTAGGGCCCGGGTCACATGGATGAAATAGTACGTCTAATGGCAGAAAGGGGTTAAAATGTAAAAAATGAAAAAAAAATATATATATATATATATTTTCCTAATATACAAAGGAAATGTGTCATCCCATAAAATAATGGGATGCATTAAAAGAGGCATAGATGCTCATGAGGAGAACATAATTTTACCTCTATACAAGTCACTAGTTCGACCACACTTAGAATACTGTGTACAGTTCTGGTCTCCGGTGTATAAGAAAGACATAGCTGAACTAGAGCAGTTGCAGAGAAGAGCGACCAAGGTTATTAGAGGACTGCGGGGTCTGAAATACCATCTTATTTTAATGTATAAATATATGAGGGGACAGTACAAAGACCTTTTCTAAAGATCTTATTAATCATAGACCTGAGACATGGACAAGGGGGCATCCTCTACGTCTGGAGGAAAGAAGGTTTAAGCATAATAACAGACGCGGATTCTTTACTGTAAGAGCAGTGAGACTATGGAGCTCTCTGCTATATGATGTTGTAATGAGTGATTCATTACTTAAATTTAAGAGGGGACTGGATGCCTTTCTTGAAAATTATAATGTTACAGGTTATATATACTAGATTCCTTGATAGGGCGTTGATGCAGGGAACTAGTCTGATTGCCGTATGTGGAGTCGGGAAGGAATTTTTTTCCCCAATGTGGAGCTTACTCTTTGCCACATGGTTTTGTTTTGCCTTCCTCTGGATCAACATGTTAGGGCATGTTAGGTTAGGCTGTGGCTTGAACTAGATGGACTTAAAGTCTTCCTTCAACCTTAATAACTATGTTACTGTGTTATTTTTAACTTTAGGCCTTTTAGAGATCATTTTATCTTCAACTTACTTAACTGTTCACAATAACAGTAATTCTGACCAGGGGTGCCCTAACTTTTACATGTCATGGCACAAACTTATGAATCATAGAATTCGATCAGAGAGCCGTCTGATTGGCTCCAAATTTATTCTGCATCATGTCAAGGACCCCAATCATACAGCCAATATCATTAAGAAATATCTTCAGTGTAAAGAAGAACACGGCTTCCTCGAAGTTATGATATGGCCCCAACAGAGCCCTGATATCAATGTGATCGAGTCTGTCTAGGATTTCATGATGAGACAGAAGGATTTATGCAAGCCTACATTCACACATCAATAGTTAGTTCTCCAAGATATATGGAACAATCTTCCTGCTGAGCTCCTAGAAAAACTTTGTGCAAATGTACTTAGAATAAGTATTTCTATTTTGACAGCAAAGGGTGGTCACACCAAATATTGATTTCTCTTTTGTTCATTCACTTTTCAATTTCTTAAGTGATAACAATAAACTATTAACATGTCTATTTTAATGCATTCTTACTTCGCAGCACCTTTTCCACACCTGCCTAAACTTTTGCACACTGCTATATAAATATACAAATATGTATATGTGTTATTATTCAACTATAAAATGGTTGATGACTCCAAAGTTTCCTACTTGCACATCTTCGTGATTGGTTTACTTTGGTTTACTTTACATTCTGACAGTAACTGTGTAGATTAAGTTTTTTTCTTGGTCAAAGAATTTTCTTTGAGATGTCTGGAGTTTGTTCATTACTTAGATTCATTTGTCACAGAGGACATTAGTAAAGTTGCTCAAAATGACGGCGACGTGAGGAGTAGAAAGAAACCAATCCGTACATTTTGCTTGGCAGGGTTTCAAATTCCTGTGAAATTTTGTTCAATTAATTTGATTGGACCAGCTCAATGTCACTTAGTCAGAAGAACAGAACACCGGCTTCAATCAACTGATACCCAGGGGTGATAGAGGTATGCATCATTGAATTTTCCTTAGATTTCACATAAACCTCAACAATCATGAAACTTTTCAGTTCTGTAGTCACTCTCATCTAGGAATGGGCAAAAACCTTTTGATCTTCTGAGAAATGCTCCACAAATTTCCTGTGGTTCGGGGGATATTCTGGAATTCCTCTATTGAACATTCCATTGAAAGAAAACACTAAAATTAAATTATTTCTGACATACCTTTTAAAATGTGAAAATTTCACGCTAGAAAAAAACAAACATTCACATAGCATTTACTATGCTGTTTTAAAGTCCTTCATTATTTAACTTCATTATTACACATTCTTTTGTCCCTTGTTTGAGAAATAGAGTATGGCCTACAATTGTGAATGACCTAGCCGTGACAACATTCAGCTTCAGGATATTTTATTGAAACATCTCTACGTCTCTTATGTCATGGTATAGTAATGCAGACCCAGTCCTCTAAAGGGCTTAAAATGATCTGGATGCTCACTGGCCTATCCAGCTAATGATCCGTAATTTATATTTGCACATTTTCTATTTCGGGTCTATTCTGTACCTTTCAAACAACAGAGTTTTATTTTGCCTAAATTTTATTTCCAACAACTATTTGTCTCTTTTATGGAAAAATCATGGAAAAATGCTCCCTAAACAACATGTATTAATATGTTTTAATACTGTGTCAACGAACCGATGGCTGGGGGTACCGGTGGTACTGACCACCCTCCTAACAATCCATCATAACTCTAGAATGATAGACCTCTAAATGCAAATCTCTCATCAATGTCATAAACAAATCTATCTAAGCTATAAAGGAAACTGGAACCCTATAGGAGAACCTATCTGTAGAACATTAGTATGGTGGGATTGGCTGCACCTGACTACACTTTCGGATCAGATTTGGTCTTTTTTATTGATTCTCTGGTTCTGATCATGATTTGATTGTTCTCCCCTCAACTCGTTCAGACACTGCCTGGGGGTCTGACCTTTGAAGTCTATGTTGATCTGATTATTATAATGGCCGGTCTTAGAAGTACCTGACTTTTTACAAGAATGTGTGCTATGCTGTATGCATAGCGCCTGTATGGCAGCAATTAGTTCCTAGATCTCTGTGACGCTGAGCGGTGCTTCCATACCGAAACAATAGCAAGAGTAACAATATCTATAAACTACATTTCCAAGAAAGAAGAGCTCTATAACATATCATATGGTGGAAGACGACACAATTCTTTGTTGGCAGATTCGAATTAAATCTGGCAGAAAATGAAAAAAAAACTCCCTCCATATGAAATAGAGGTTCACAGACTCCAATGAGTCTTGTATTACTGCTCTATACTACTCAGAGTTTGCATAAATCCATAAGCCCGTACATGCCCCTTATGACTGTATTCAGACATTTTGGTCAGATTTTTCGTTAGCATTTTATGTTCTTGGAACTCACCCTCCAAATTAAAAGAGTCCATTATTCAGTCCATTAAAACGGTTACAGCGGTAGAATAGTGGATAGCTTCTGTGGACGGCAGCTGTTTCACGCTACCTGCGCTTCAACGGGTCCTGTGTTTGAATGTCACTAGACTTATTTCAGTCCCTTAGTGACTTAGGGGCAACTTACTGTATATAACGCCAATCTTAATAAATTTGACTCTCACTCCCTAAAATTCAGTCAGCCACTTAATTATGATTTACATTTTATTTTAATTATACAGTGGCACCATATTCCACAGCATTTTACAGAAATTGTCATCAATGTCACTATGGGATTCACAATCTGCATCCCTTATCAGTATGCCTTTGGAGCGTAGGAGGAAACCGGAGAACCCGTAGGAAATCCACGCAAACAAGGGGAGAACATACAGACTCCTGGAAAATGTGCTAACCACTGAGCTACCGTGCTGCCCAATAAAATAATTATTCACCTAAATCCATTCATACATGTTCTCAATGAAGGGTTACATTGCCGCCATTTTACATATTTACAGTAGGGCCTGCCTGTCATATCCAGATTTCTTTGCTCAATTCTTTCAGTTCCTTAATATTTTAGTAAATAGTTACATAAATATACACTTCTAAATGAAAATACGGCAAACATTTATTCCTGGGTAACAGGCATTACTATTTTACTTATGGGGAGCACTACAGCATTACCAGATGCTCGAACAGTGTCCACCAAGTTGTAAAAAGCAATTTATAAAGAGGCTTTTTTAACCATTAATAAACATATCACACTTGTTCAATAGTGTCTTAGGCTGCTGCCAACTCTGCCCACCACTGATGCCAGTTCTTTGCTGCAATACAAAAAACTGTCAGACATAAAAGCTTACATTAGGATCATTTGTCAGTTACTCGGAAGGTTCTCCTTCCTCTCTCAAGTCTCCCTGGCAGGCAGTCCTTGACCTTGACCACGACCCTTCCATCCCTCCTACTTGCTTGATTGAATCTGTTCCTTCTGAGCATGAAAGAAGATCTTGTATCAGTGATCAAATGCTTATTTGGTCTTCTGGGATGTGTCAAATAGACTGAATCTATTACCCTTATTGTATACTATAATGTTACAAGTTGATAATGAAGAATTGATGTATAACACGGGTGGGCAATTCATTTTCTCAAGGGCTACATGAGAGACAGTAGCTGTTGTTGAGGGCTGAATCAGCAGACCAAACATAATTCTGCTCATTATTATTGTTTTGTATTACTTTTTATCACTGAATATTTTGAGAATTAAGTTTGTTGACTGGCTGCTACTGCTAATACATGTTATGATGGGGATCATTGTATGCAGTATGATGTCTCCACAAAGCCCCTCCACACAGTATGATGTCTCCACACAGCCACCATGCATTATAATATCCCCACAAAACTCCCACAGAGTATAATGTCTCCAAAAAGCATCGAACACAAAATGATGTTCCCACAAAGCCCCTCAAACAGTATAATGTCCCCACACAGCCAAACAGCATGATGTCCTCTTACACAGTTTGATGTCCCCACAAAATTCTTCACACAGTATGATGTCTCCAGAAATCCTCCCATGCAGTATGATGTCCGCATATTGCCCCCCTGCACAGTATTATGTCCCTACTCTTCCTGTTACTCAGTATTATGTCCCCAGACAGCCCTGCTACACAATATGATGTTCATACAATGCCTCACACTCAGTATGTTGTAACCACACAGACCACAATGCATTATGATGTCTCCAACAAAGCCCCTCATGCAGTATAATGTTTCCTACACAGCTCTCCTACCTATTATGATGCCACCACACAGCCCCCCATGTAGTATGATTCACATACTCCCACTTAGCATGAAGTTGCTACACAGCCCCTACATAGTATGATGTCTCCATATAGCCCATCCATGCAGCATGATGTCTTTACACTGTCCCTTATATAGTATGATGTCCCCACAAAGCCCCTTACATAGTTTTGGTCTGCTCACACAGTATGATATCCCCACTCAGCCCATCTACACAGTATTATATCCGCACACAGCCCCCTACATAGTATTATGTCCCAACATAGCACTATCCCCACAATTCCCCTCTAAAAGTATGATGTCCCCACACAGTCCACCTACACAGTTTTAGGTATCCTTTACTGCTCCCATACACAGTATAATGTCACCACACAGCCCCCTTATACAGTATTATGTCCCCCAAAAACTGATGTCCTGCACAAAGCCGCTCGCTCAGTAAGATGTCCCCACATCCTCTACACACTGTGATGTTACCACATAGCCTTTCTACACATTTTTTTGCACACATGCTCCCCCCGCACAGTATGATGTCCCCACAGATCCCTACAAGTACTGACAATTTAAAAAAACACTACTCACCTAACCGCACCCCTCTCTGGTTTGTGCTGTGTACTCAAGCACAGGTGGTGTGATGCAGTGAAGTCATCATGCCTGCTGCTCTCAGATGCACAATCTCAATAATGGAAGATGGAGCTGATGGCTCCCTGTTTCATTGCTGTATTCCCCGGTATATGTATCCTGAGTATGCAAATACCGGTGAAATTGAGACGCTGGGCAGAAGGTGACCGCGTGGTGCGGGAAGCCTATGTTTCCAGCACTCTGATATTCTCAGTCCGCGGGCTGCACTGGAACAGACAAGGGGCCCCACTTTGCCAGGTCTGGCCTAGGAGATACTCTTAGTGGTGACAGCAGAGAAAACTGCTGGTCTCACATGGGTTCCATTATAAATCACAAATGGGAGGGTGGGATACAATGGCAGACACAAACAGAAAAGAACAATACATGGGCCCTTGGCAGCCCAATATCTCCTAAAAATGCTCCTGCTTTGGATGTTTAAATGGGCCCCCTCACCTATTGGGCCCCTGTGCGGCTGCACAGGTTCCACCAATGATATGTACGACCCTGGTTGGATATCTAGTATGTAGTTGCAAAAAAAAAAGATAAGCTGTGGATGATTTGTAGCAAAACTTTTATCACCTTGACAAATAGTATTAGTATCTTCGGCATGGTGGATGGGCTGTATTGTCCTCCCTATAGCATGCAGCGCATTTTTCTTCTATCTTCTAGTATACATAGTACACACATCACACAGCACAATAATCTACAATGACCCGCATACAACAAATGCAAAAGCCACATAGTGCTGACATTAGTGCCATTTTGAGCACATAACAAGTTTTGTGATTTATATACTGCAGCACACCGATCTCAAGTACATCACACGTGAATCAAGTAATATTGATAATAGCCTAATTATGCATTTACACAAGTCTTGTTTGGCATTTTGTGTATCCTCACAATACCACTGCTTTAGACCCCACCAGCAAATTTTAGATTATTCCTCACAATAGTTTGTAAGTCACCCATGGAGCCCAAACTATGGAGTGTAACACAAACCCTTGATGGACTGCAGGGAAGCTTCAAGAAATTTCATATCCCCTCCTCTTTAGCTGCTCTGGCTTCAGCCTTTGCGTGCAACAGAGGGATTTTTCTAATGAGAGTTTATTAGGAAATTACAGACAATTGCAATCCTGTAATACATTGTACATTGTTTAAGCCAAATGAATGTTTAGAAAACCTCAGAGAGATATTTAACCAGAATAAGTATGATCATGTATATCATCAAATATTTTTCAATGCATAAAGTAACTTATTGTCCATATAATGTCCAAATAGCAGTTCAATTTGGTCATTTAGAGACAGTCATCATTATTTGTCAAGTTACAGTTACATTGGTAGTTTAGGGAAATTTCTGATTTAAAACATTATAAAATTGTATGAAGAGGGACAAATTGAATGAAATACTGAGACACATTAGTTATCAAATAAGTATACCATCTCTCTCACTCTCTTTGCTGGTCTATCCAGCACTGATGACGTCTCTGACTGCCCAAGTGACAGCTGTAAGCTAATGACTGTCCTTCATATAGTTAAATTAACTCACTTCAAATTGATAGCAGCAAAAGATCTCAAAATAGTTGGGACAGTGCCAGAGGCGGGCTGTGGCAGGAGGCAGAGGAGCAGTTGTGCCCCCCAGATCAGTCATGGAATCATAGAATGTCAGAGTTAGAAGGGACCTCCAGGGTAATCATGCCCAATCCCCTACTCAATGCAGGAGTCACTGAACCATCTCAGACAGTTGTCTGTTCAGCCTCTGTTTGAAGACTTCCATTAAAGCAGGACTCACCACCTCTCGTGGCAGCCTGTTCCACTTATTGATCACCCTCACTGTCAAAAACTTTTTTCTAATATCTAATCTGTATCTTCTCCCTTTCAGTTCCATTCCATTGCTTCTCGTGTTTCCATATTCAAATGAGAATAAGGATGATCCCTCTACACTGACATCCCTTCAGATATTTGTTCACAGCTATTAAGTCTCCTCTTAGCCTTCATTTTTTCAAGCTAAATATTCCCAGATCCTTTAACCCAGGGGTGGGGAATCTCAGGCCCCAGGGCCATTTACAGCCCTCGATGACCTTTTATCGGACCCCTGAGCAGATTTTCAGGGACCACAGTCTTGGGCAGGGAGCTGTATTTTGCTTGCCACCAGCTCATTAATTTCTTCTTGCTCTGTTAGCACATACACAGTGTTCACTACTGAACACTGAAGGACATGCAATGAAAGATTACGTCCTGAAACCAGTGCCAGAGTCAAGATGTACTTTGTGGGCGGAGTTTGTACGGCCCCCGTAGAATGGTAAAAATATCCAAATGGCCCTTGGCAGAAAAAAAGATTCCCCACCCCTGCTTTAACCAATCCTCGAAGGACATACTTTGCAGTCCGCTCACCATCCTGGTAGCTCTTCTCTAAAATTGCTCCAGTTTTTCAATGTCTTTTTTTTTAAACATGGTGCCCAGAACTGGACAACTGTGACCAAGGAGAAGTAGAGGGGGATAATCACTTCACATGATCTAGACTCTATGCTTCTCTTAATACACCTTAGAACTGTGTTTGCCTTAGCAACAGTTCAGGGCCGCCCAGTACATTAGGGACTTTATCCTTTTAAATCACCGGCATAATTTGTAAGAGGCTGCAGCATGTTTTACAGATTGTGATGCGACCACAGGTGATTGAAAGCAAAGTACAGCAGCGGTAAAGCACCTGGCCACTTGCCAACATAGAAATGCTCTAGCTATATATTGCCACATCAGAACATCTGAGACATGCCCATGTACAGCATGTTGTTATATGGGCACGCCTCAGATTTTTAGATGTGGCAATATGAAGCTACAGCACCTCTATATCACCCAACTTCCCACTCTGAAGACTTGGGTGTCCGCAGACGCCTCTTCTTTTTTCCAGGAGAGCCAGGTGAGGACATGGCCGAATTGTAGAGCGCTGCTGTCAGTGGGCATCTTGTTGTGTAACACTGATAGCAGCGCTCTGGATCCTTTGGGATAGGATGAGGTGATGCTAATGGGGGTAGCTAATTATTTCTTCTCTGGGATATGGATTATACTTCTTTTGGGAAATGATTCCTGCAGTGCTTTTATGAACTATAATTAATATTCCATGGGGGTGTTTAATTATTGCAAGGGGATAATTTACTATAATCTTGAGGAAAAGGAATGCTGGGAGGCTATGATTATTGAGCTACAATGGGGTGGGGGATAAGGTGTGCAAATACTGCAGGGTTTTGAGGATTTAGGGGGTATATAATTAAGTGTGAAGGAATTTATTATTAAAGTGAGGGAGAAGAGGGATTAGTTATGTGAATAAAATACACTGCTCAAAAAAATAAAGGGAACACTTAAACAACAGAATATAACTCCAAGTAAATCAAACTTCTGTGAAATCTAACTGTCCACTTAGGAAGCAACACTATTTGACAGTCAATTTCACATGCTGTTGTGCAAATGGAATAGACAACAGATGGAAATTATTGGCAATTATCAAGACACACTCAATAAAGGAGTGGTTCTGCAGGTGGTGACCACAAACCACATCTCAGTACCAATGCTTTCTGGCTGATGGTTTGGTCACTTTTGAATGAGATAGCATGAGACGGACTCTACAACCCACACAAGTGGCTCAGGTAGTGCAGTTCATCCAGGATGGCACATCAATGCGAGCTGTGGCAAGAAGGTTTGCTGTGTCTGTCAACGTAGTGTCCAGAGGTTGGAGGTGCTACCAGGAGACAGGCCAGTACACCCGGAGACATGGAGAGGGCCGTAGGATAGGAACAACCCAGCAGCAGGATCGCTACCTCAGCCTTTGTGCAAGGAGGAACAGGAAGAGCACTGCCGGAGCTTTGAAAAATGACACCCAGCAGGCCACAAATGTGCATGTGTCTGCACAAACGGTTAGAAACCGACTCCATGAGGATGGCCTGAGTGCCTGACGTCCATAGGTGGGGGTTATGCTCACAGCCCAACACCATGCAGGACGCTTGGCATTTGCCACAGAAGACCAGGATTGGCAAATTCACCACTGATGCCCTGTGCTCTTCACAGATAAAAGCAGGTTCACACTGAGCACATGTGACAGACGTGACAGAGTCTGGAGACGCCGTGGAGAGTGATCTGCTGCCTGCAACATCCTTCAGAATGACCGGTTTGGCAGTGGGTCAGTAATGGTGTGGGTGGCATTTCTTTGGAGGGCCGCACAGCCCAGACAGAGGTAGCCTGACTGCCATTAGGTACCGAGATGAGATCCTCAGACCCCTTGTGAGACCATATGCTAGTGCGGGTGGCCTTGGGTTCCTCCTAGTGCAGGACAATGCCAGACCTCATCTGGCTGGAGTGTGTCAGCAGTTCCTGCAAGATGAAGGCATTGAAGCTATGGACTGGCCTGCCCATTCCCCAGACCTGAATCCGATTGAACACATCTGGGACATCATGTCTCGCACATCCACCAACATCACGTTGCACCACAGACAGTCCAGGAGTTGGCGGATGCTTTAGTCTAGGTCTGGGAGGAGATCCCTCAGGAGACCATCCGCTGCCTCATCAGGAGCATGCCCAGGCATTGTAGGGAGATCATACAGGCATGTGGAGGCCACACACACTACTGAGCATCATTTCCTTGTCTTCAGGCATTTCCACTGAAGTTGGATCAGCCTGTAACTTCATTTTCCTCTTTGATTTTGAGAATCATTCCAACTCCAGACCTCCATTGGATATTAGTTGTGATTTACGTTGATCATTTTTAGTTTCATTGATCTCAACACAATCCACTATCTAATGAATAAAGATTTACAACTGGAATATTTAATTCAGTGATATCTAGGATGTGGGATTTTAGTGTTCCATTTATTTTTTTGAGCAGTGTATAACCTTTATTAATTGTATATATAGGAAAAAGAATTGCTCAAGTTATTTAACCCATTTACCCCCAAGGGTGGTTTGCACGTTAATGACAGGGCCAATTTTTACAATTCTGACCACTGTCCTTTTATGAGGTTATAACTCTGGAACGCTTCCATGGATCCCGGTGATTCTGATATTATTTTCTCGTGACATATTGTACTTCATGAGATTGGTAAAATTTCTATGATATTACTTGCGTTTATTTGTGAAAAAAATGGAAATTTGGTGAAAATTTAGAAAATTTCACAATTTTCCAAATTTGAATTTTCATGCCCTTGAATCACAGAGATATGTTACACAAAATTCTTAATAAGTAACATTTTCCACCTGTCTACTTTACATCAGCATAATTTTGGAACTCAAATTTTTTTTTGTTAGGGAGTTATAACGGGTAAAATTTGACCAGCGATTTCTCATTTTTACAACACCATTTTTTTTAGGGACCACATCACATTTGAAGTCACTTTGAGGGATCTATATGATAGAAAATACCAAAAAGAGACACAATTCTAAAACCGCACCCCTCATTGTGCTCAAAACCACATTTAAGAAGTTTATTAACCCTTCAGGTGCTTCACAGGAATTTTTGGAATGTTTAAAAAAAATGTAACTTTTTTTTTGCAAAAAACTTACTTCAGATCCAATTTATTTTATTTTACCAAGGGCATTGGAGAAATTGGACCCCAAAAGTTGTTGTACAATTTGTCCTGAGTACGCCGATACCCAGTATGTGGGGGTAAAACACTGTTTGGGCACATGGCAGAGCTTGGAAGGGAAGGAGCGCCATTTGACTTTTCAATGCAAAATTGGCTGGAATTGAGATAGGACACCATGTTGCGTTTGGAGAGCCCCTGATGTGCCTAAACAGTTGAAACTCCCCACAAGCAACACCATTTTGGAAAAGTAGACCCCCTAAGGAACTTATCTAGATGTGTTGCAAGCACTTTAAACCCCCAAGTACTTCACAGAAGTTTATAATGTAGAGCCGTAAAAATAAAAAAATATTTTTTTTCACAAAAATGATCTTTTCGACCCCAATTTTTTAATGTCCCAAGGGTAACAGGAGAAAATGGACCCCAAAAGTTGTGCAATTTGTCCTGAGTATGCTGATACCCCATATGTGGGGGTAAACCACTGTTTGGGCACATGGCAGAGCTCGGAAGGGAAGGAGCACCATTTGACTTTTTCAACACAGAATTAGCTGGAATTGAGATTAGATGCCATGTTGCATTTGGAGAGCCCCTGATGTGCCTAAACAGTGGAAACCCCCCACAAGTGACACCATTTTGGAAACTAAACCACCTAAGGAACTTATCTAGATGTGTGGTGTGCACTTTGAACCCCCACTTGTTTCACTAAAGTTTATAATATAGAGCCATGAAAATTAAAAAATCATTTCTTTTCCACAAAATGATATTTTCACCCCCAATTTTTTATTTTCCCAAGGGTGTCCGGAGAAATTAGACCTCAGGAGTTGTTGTCCAAATTGTCCTGAGTATGCTGATACCCTGTATGTGAGGGGAAACCACCATTTGGGTGCATGGCAGAGCTAGGAAGGGAAGAAGCACCGTTTTGGAATGCAGACTTTGAT